>NW_027204604.1:6425000-6685000 GCF_024711535.1 Dipodomys merriami
GTTTGTTATTCTCAAGCTGTCCAGACTGGGGGAAAAAAGCAGCTCTTATGCTCCCCTTAGTGCCAGATTGGGTTTGAAAAGTAGGTCTGAGCTTGGTATCCTAAATAACCAGTCAAGAGGCCCTTCTTCTATAAAAAGGATGTGACAAATCCTTTAAGTCAACCTGTCCTTTGGGCCAAGTGGATTAAGAGATTCCAGACTATTTTCTCACTGGAAACATAAGTTTAGAATTTTGTTGTGAGTTTAGTTTCCCTCCCATTGAAGTAACTTTTGATCAATCAATCAAAATCAGTTACTGCTTCAACTATAAAATGGGTATTAGCAATAGCACTAGATTGTAATTGTCTTTTGGTGCCCTCTAGTTCTAACCGACACTTACTGAGCTGGCACTATTGTATACATGGGGATACAAGAGTGGCAATGCTACTCTTTGAAGAACAGCTTGCAGTGGAAGGGATTGACATTGTAATCCTAGCTACTCAGGAGGCTGAGATCTCAGGATCGTGGTTCAAAGCCAGCCCAGGCAGGAAAGTCCTTGAGACTCATCTCCAATAAACCACTAGAAAACTGGAAGTAGTGCTGTGGCTCAAGTTGTAGAGTACTTGCCTTGAGCTGAAGAGCTCAAGGACAGTGCCCAGAGTTCAAGCCCCACGATCAACCAAAAAAAAAAAAAAAGGATAATCATTGCTCTGCATGAAAAGCATTACCACAGAGAGAACATGAATGCTTAGAGGGGTTTGTTGGATGAGCATTCACTGGACAGCTACAGTGTATCCAGTTTTCCAATGAGGAAGGAAATTGTAGAAGGATCTTTACTTGTTATAAGCAGGAGGCTTTGTGGGGGAGAAAGGCCAAGGGTCATCTGTTTTATTCTTTTGCTCTTTGGTCTCTTATTATCAATGTGCTCCTTTACATTCTGCTGCCTTACATTGCTTCTTCTCTCCAGTTCTAATATTCCACCCCCATTCTGTTTAATTTTAGCATAGACTCCAAAAAATGAGGAAAATGGACAATACTAGTAACTGAGTGGGTTTTTCGCATGTGTCAAAAATGGAGTTCTTTCTAAAGAAAGACTTCTAGACTTGTAAATATAACTCACCACATAAAATTTTGATTCTATGATATGAATATAAATAGAGAGGAGCTAGCAAAATGGAGGGGAGAGCAAAGGAGAGGGCAAAGGAGGTAAATTTGATACAAGTATTTCATATGCATGTATGATGGAGTATCACAATAAAACCCCTTGGTATAATTAAGATATGCTAATTTGAAATATTTATTAAAATCTAATACACACATATATGCCCACAGTGGTCCATGCAATTCAATATTGCTCTTACTACAAGGAAATACAATGTGGTACTTTCTATTAGATTCTATTTTCTTTCATTAAAAAGAAATTGACCATCATGACCCACTAAATTGAGTTCTTGACATTGACCAAAGCCTGCAATTTAAAAAAACAGAATTTTTCAAACACGTTCAGTATCCCTCTTGAATTGAAAGTCATACTAGAAATCTCTTACTGTCCTCTTCTCCTCTGTTCTCTGCCTTATCTTATTTTATTTTGTTGTAAAGGTGACATACAGAGGGGTTACAGTTACATAAGTAATGTAATGAGTACAGTTATTGTTGAACATCATTTTTTTTAACATCATTTTTTTTCTCCCACTTTCCCTCTGCCTTAATTTTGACAGTGCTCCTTTGGGAATTCTCTTAGACATCACTTAATGGCTTATCAAAGTTACAGTCCTGGTTTTTTTGGGCATGCATCCTTAATTCATTAGATTTTTTTCAAGGTAATTTTTTCTAATTGTTTGTGGATATTAGAATAAAAGGCATAGACACCATTTTCCTCCTGCCAAATACGTTTTTCACATGTGGGTGCTCTGTTTCCTGGGTGCTCTGTTACTTGGAAAACATGGATGAGTCACAAGCTAACACCAAGGCTGTGCTTACGTAAGTGAAGTATCTCCCTGGGTCTCTGTCTTGTAAATTCAGTATTTATATGATTGCCTTTCACTGAGATTTAGTGTCACTGTTGTAACTTTTATGAATTTTTTTCGTTTTAATTCTTAGTTTGTATTTTAATCATGGGTCATCCTGTTACTTTTCTTGTTGTTTTGTTTTGTTTTCATTCTGTTGGGCAAGACAGAATGCATTCTTTTGGTCAGCCTGCATCAAGTAGTAGAAAGAGGTCTAGACCTAGAGTTAGAGATTTCACTGTAATCTTGTACAAGTTACCACTAGCTGGTTAGGAGTCTCCAAAGGTCTCCTACAGTCTGCTAAGCCCATCATGCTGCCTTGATTTCATTACTCACCTCTCTTTTCTAATATTAGAGTGAAGGGCATGCCATGAAGCACATAGCCTATTTCATGGTGGGCACCTGAGGCTGAATTAAAAGGCAGGCAGAGGCTGAGATGTAAAATGCCCTGTGATCCTAGTTAATGGTTTAAATTTTATCTTATGAGAATGAAGGAACCAGGGAAAGTCTGAGTCAGGGAAGTAGCATGAAGATTTAACTTCCACAAATGAAGAAGCCTGAAGATGAGTCAGGAGAAGGGGTAAGGTTCTGAGTATAGTATGGAAGGGAGGCGGGGAAGGAGAACCAAGGTCCAAAGAATCAGATGTAGGGTGTAGGAGAGGCAGGACTGGCAAGTCAACAGGGCTGGGAGGGGAGGAAGGAAAAGTTGGGGAGGAAAGAAAATGGAAGAGGAGAAGAAGGGATCAAGGCTTATCTGGATGGCTCTATACATAATCAAGAGAAACTGGGTAGTGGGAAATCAGATGTGGTAATTAGGGTATGAGACAGATTGGACTGGGATAGACAAAGATTAATGAGTTACACCAAGAGACAGAAAGACTGTGACTTATGACAGAAAGGTTAAGGTCAAGGTTCAGGCAGTAAAAATGGAGACCAGAGAAATAAGATAAAAGCCAGCAAGTTAAATTTGAATTTCATATACTGTAACTATTGAAGAGTTAGTAGCACAAATTTCCTTCCAAATATTACCCAAGACATGATGTCAGGAAATCATTCATTTACTGAAATTCAATCAATTGAATAGCCCAGATTTTTATTGGCTAAATCTGCCAAATTTTAGGAGAGCCAGGAGGATGAACAATCATGAAGGAGAGCCCCTCAAAAGTTAGAGGATATCGAGAGCAAATCCTAGGAGGTGAGAGAGTGATTCTGATAGCTGAATGAAGGGGAAACAGAGATATTAGTGGTGAAAGGTTGAGTCAGGAGGAGAAGCAGCCCAAGAGAAAGTGATAAATTTCCACTGGATGTAACTCCATCTTCCAGTTGCATCCAACTGGGGGCTTTAGTGTTCCTCAGAAATATGGTTTGTCAGACATGGTAGTTAGGAGACTAGCTACTTAGGAGCCTGAGACTTAGAATCACACAGTTCAAAGCTACGTGGACAGGAATATTTGTGAGACTCTTTTTTTTTTGACTGGTCCTGGGGCTTGAAATCTGGGCCTGGATGCTATCCCTGAGATTCTTTTGCTCAAGGCAAGCATTCTACTACTTGGCCTTCAGACTTGGAGCTTGCTTGAGTAGTTTATTGGAGATAAAAGTCTCATGGAGTTTTCCTGCCCAGGTTGGCTTTGAACCTAGATCCTCAGATCTCAGCTTCCCGAGTAGCTAGGATTACAAGCATGCGCCACTCGCACCCAGCTTTGTGAGACTCATCTCCAGTAAACCACCAGAAAGCTGAAGTGGATCTATGGCTTAAGTGGTAGAGCACTAGACTTGAGCGGAAAAAGGTAAGGAACAGCACCCAGGCTCTGAGTTCAAGCTCCAGTATCAGCACAAAAGGAAGAAAAGGAAGGGAAAAAAGAAGGAAGGAAGGAAGGAAGGAAGGAAGGAAGGAAGGAAGGAAGGAAGGAAGGAAGGAAGGAAGGAAACCAAGAAAAGAATCTAGGAATTGGGACAGATACTTAGGAATCAGAGACAGAATACAAAGTAAGAAAGAAAGGAAGGAAGGAAGGAAAGAATAGAGAGAGAAAGAGAGGGAAAGACACAGAACATGTATTTGTTCTAAATGACCAAGTATTTCAAAACATTTCAGAAATGAGATTGTAGTCATTCAAAAATGCTCATAAGGAATTTTAAATGATGTTAGGAGTTCTTATGATGGATAGAGTGAGTGAATACAAATTTAATGCAATATGATTCCAGCTATATGAAGGAATACATCCATAGATGAAAGCCCAGAAGCATGCTCGCCATCATGTTCTGTTGAATTGTTTTGTTTCTGAGGCTATAGGAGATTTTAATTTCCTTTCTTATGTTTGTCTGGCTTTCAAGCTATCTTTAAAAGAGCATGTGATAACTTTCAAAATGAGAATTTCCTTTTTTTTTTAATTTTCAGGTAGATCTTGAGAAAGCACTATTTCATTTTCACAGATTCTTTTGGTTATTAGAATACAATTTAAAAGACCGGTATTTTGTTTTCCAGAAAGATGTCTTGACAGCGTTTCTTTGCTTTTTACTCATTTAACCAGAAAAATATATCATCTATTTTTATATTTTTCATCCACCCTTCCTCAGTTCTTGGCCAAGACAGCAGATAGTTTATTTAGCAAAAGTTCAGAACTACCACATCAGTCCTGTGTAAACCCTCAATCTTTTCAAGGTAGAGAAGCTAAGGCCTTCACAGGAATCCTTCCCAAGATTCCTGTGAGGGGGGTGGGGAGAAATGAGGACCCCCCCACCTCTACATAGTCTTTGTTGCCTGCTGAGCATTGCCCTCAATGGACTGATGAAGCTGAATCTGCCAGATAAGTGTTACTGCTGCTCACCACATAGTATTGCCTATTCACGCTCAGCTTGTAGGGATGGGAGTATGCTTAAGTGTTTCTCTACATCCTCCAACCAAGCATTAATATTCATATAGCTGTTCCATTAACCAAAGCAATTACATTAACTCTACACTCCTGCAAGGAGCTCTAATAGGAATAATCTAGATCTTCAAAACCACAAAACACTTCTCTTAGGTAATGCCTGCATTATCTGATTGAGAAGGAGTAGAAAGAGAAGCCAGGCTATCTTTCTTAATTTTGTTTTTGCTTAAACTATTTTAAAAAAAATTGGTTTATGGTCCTCGAGCAAAAATGAATGTGATAGCTATTATAATAGATCTTGCTAAAGGAATTTTTCCCATTATTTTAGTATCTATACAAAAGGACTAGCTCTATCATAAATTACATTTAATCAGGCAGTTGTGATAATGAGATAAAGAAGTTTTATAGGCACATAGAATGTATCAAATATTTTAAATGTGCAAAAATTAGAATATATTTATATCCATTGCTATACATCTATACATGTATATAGGTATATGTTAACTTGTGTTAAGGGAAGTACAAGAAGAAAGATAGAAAATGTACCAAAATGCTAACGAAAGTTTTCTGCAAGGTGACCTTAGCAGTAATGTATATTTTCTATTTTTCAGTACATTTGAGTGTTTTCTATAACACATTTTTATATTCTTTATAAATAATGAGAAGAACAATGCATTTATTTTCAAGTCTCGTCTGTTGGAGACAGGGAAATGTTCCACCTGTTTTCAGTAGGAGATTTGTGATCTGTGTGCTCGGTGGAGGCACATTCTGCTAATTTCATTTATCTAGCTGCAGGTGTGGAGAGCAGCAGGCACCTTGGCAGGAGGCCAGGTCACGGGGTGTCACAGAAGCCAGGGGAGAGGGACTGAACAAAGGGCATTGGCAAATCCGACAGAATAATATCTCACTACACAGAACATGTTGTGGACTGTAAAAGACACGGCTATTTTTAGCATACTACGAAACCATACATACCATTAAGCTATGCTATACCATGGATGGTAAGACACATTGATGAAGAGGTGAAAACAATGATAAATGGCATCAGCAAATACCAGAATCAAATTAAGGGCTAGAAGTGTCTGTACAGATTGATCAAGGAAGGAGTCCCAGTTCACTAGGAGATGGTATTAAGGAAGATGAGGATGAGAAGCAAGATGCGTGGGTGTGGGGTGCACAGGGTGCTCAATAAATTCCACAGATCTCCCCAAAGTTATGAACCAAGAGACAGGCCATAAGACAAGTACCAGTCACAACACCCGCTTTCCTAGATGGACTTCCTGTCATTACACAGTGTGTTGTATATTTGCATCCAAGAACTCAATCCCAGTCACGGTGCTGACTAGTGCAAGGCCACCCCTGTGTACATCTGACCCCTGACTCTCAGGCCATGGAGGAACAGGGAGAGCGTGACTTCCTGTAGACAGCTCCTGAGGCAGGAGGCAGGGGCTGGCCACACGTACACAGATTCTCCTTCTAAACTCACCAAGAGGATGAGGGGAAGAGAGAGGTTAATAGCGTGTTGCAGAGTCAAGCTGCCTTCCCAAGGAAGGAAATAGCAGGAATGGGGACAAATTATTTCAAATGATCCTTCTTAACAGTCAGAATGCAGAGTCAGTATAAATAAGACCACCAGGAAGTGTTGCTGAGAGAAGGAACATTACCCAAGCCAGCCCTTTTCATTCCCAACCGTGTAGTCACCTCCCCTGCTCTGTAGGAAAAAATCATGTCTTTCACATCTCTAAATTCTCATGCCTTTGACATAAGGCTATGCCCACTTTCATCTTCGCCATGAAAATCACCAGAGTCCTACCTCTCCCATATCTTAGCAATATCCCAGCACTACATGGTTTTTTTTTTTGCTTTATTCATTACTGTTACATGCTGTGTGTTTACATTTGTAAGTCCCATGAACATAGAGACAATTCATATGATCCCATTTAGCCCCCTGAGCTGCTGGAGCACTGCCTGGTCCACAGTAACTGTTAAGGGGAATTTGAATTATATGTGGAGGTGATGAGACACCACCCCACCTTTGGGAATGTCAGTCTCAGAGCTGCCTGGGAGACACAGAATCAGGTGCAATTAACTGGTGGCCAGGCCCATGACTTTACAGATGCTCTGTAGTGTCGATCAGGTATGTGCTTAACCTATCACAGGCCTTCATCTCTAACGCAGTGATGGCTTGAAGAAGAACACAACTATTGTGCCAACTTCCCAATTGAAGAAATGTTTTAGAAACATCTCTGAGATCACCTACAAAACTTAAAATAAAACAAACTTCCTGTAGAAGTAGATTCCCTTCCGGAAAGTAGGAGAAATTCTGGCCAGTCCCAGGAGCCAAGGCTTCCAGGGTAAATTCAT
This sequence comes from Dipodomys merriami, assembly GCF_024711535.1. Taxonomy (NCBI): domain Eukaryota; kingdom Metazoa; phylum Chordata; class Mammalia; order Rodentia; family Heteromyidae; genus Dipodomys; species Dipodomys merriami. The sequence goes on from NW_027204604.1 coordinate 6,432,217, forward strand.
TGTTGGCATAGAAATCCAATAAAACATATTAGCTAAGCACTCAACACCCCAGCACAGTCAGCCAAACCCTGGCACTCAGAGCTGAGGCTTTATTCCTTCCAGTCAACATACTTTCATGACTCAGATGGGAAGGCAAGTGGATGAGATTGCACTGTGTCTGTCTGTCTGTCTGTGATGTATGTTCTCACATCTGTAAGCTGTAGCCCATGTAACAGAGGCCAGTGACTATCAGCCTCAGGATTTTATTTGTGCGGTAAAGATGAGAAGAAGGGCTTTGTAGCTTTATAGAGATAAGAGAAGGCAGCATTTACAAGATGTCAAAACGTCATGTACTTATTCTCTCTCAGGCGAGCCAAGAGAAATAGCCTTACATAGTGATTAAGTATTCCAAAATAAACTCAGAAAATTGGACTTCAACACGTCTGGAGAGAGGCAAGGTACTTGCAGCCTGGTGAGCAGGGAGTCCTTGGCAGTACTGCTCTCTGGTCACCTTCAGAGCTGGGTGGGAGGAAGCAGGTAGATAGATGGCTTCCAAGGTGTTGAGCTCAGGAGCTTCTACTCTGAATGAGCTCCCAGTCTCCATCAGCACCTTACCTCTCAGTCCTGCAGACAGATGCTGAGCGTCACCTCGCAGAAAGTAAGAAGACACACATGTGTACACCTCCCACACCAAGCTCAAAGCATGGGGCTACCCTGCTGGGCCAGGGGTCCTGAATCAGCTAGGATACAGGGTTCAGCTGCCCCAATAAAACCCCCAAATAATAGATGAGGCTGACACTTGTTCTTTCCTGTGTCAGTCACTAGTCCTAGTGCCAAAGGACTTTTGTGGCAATGCCAGCCTCCTGAACCATTGCTTCAACTGCAACAGGGTATTGCCTTTAGCCTTCTGGTCTCAGAGACCTTGCACCCTTTTTCCTGTCCGTGGGAAAGGACAGGGCATGACTCTCTTCTTTGAGGATATGCTCTAGAATTGTACCTATCCCTTCCACATACCTACCCAGAACTCAAACTTGGACGGATGGCCCCATCTAGCTGTGATTTGGTCTCTCTTCTGGTCATCTTCATGTTCAGATAAAAGTCATGTTTCCATTGCCATGGAGAGGAGAGAATTGATTCAGGAGAACAGCTGGAAGCCTAGACCATGGCTACTTCAGGTCAAACCTCCATCTTCAAGTCATTCTTCTATCCTTCTCCTTAGTGGGGTATTTGCCCTGGGCAGGTCTCTGTGACTGCTTCCTGTAGGGAAGAGGCTCAGAGGGAGCACTGCATGGCCTCTCCCTGCGCAGAGGCCACCCAGCAGTGTAGAGAAAGCTTGCGGGCCTACAGGCTGTCACTTTTCTACCTATAAACAGGGGCTGATGACCCCTGTGGTGTTTGCTTCTCTGGGCTGTTAGAGGATTTTTCTTTTGTAAACTCAGTGAGCACCTAGTATATTCCAAGAACAGTATTATGTACTTGTAAACCTTAGAACAGCTCTTTAGTGGGTTTTTGATACCTGCATTTTAAAGCTGAGTAAATTGAAGCTGGGAGAGGTTTACTAAGACACCACAATCTGGTTGTTTCTTTGTGCATGCAACAATCACCAAGGTCCACCCCGTGCCAACCACGGGGCTGCATGATTATAAGCACAATGGGAAAGCTTAGAGGAGGCATAGAGCCAAAAAGGCACCTGTAGTGGGAGCTGGTCTGGCCAAGGGCTGGAGAGGAGGCTTGGGTGTGTTTTAAAGCATGAGCAGAAGTCATCCAGGTAAGGAGCAGGATTGTGCATATGTAAGGGAGAGGTCACAGAGCCCCCAGCAGGGCTAACCTGAGCTTACAGCCAGCCCATTTGCCCCTGAACCTTGCATGGAATGATCCATTTTTAGAAAAGTGGGGGTGGGGAGGGGGGAAGCATTGGGAAGCTGGAGGTCTGGGCCCATTCCCTTTCTGCCTTTCTGTTCTTCTGAGAACAGAAGAAAAGGTCTGATTGAACACATCTTGATGGATACCCTCCTCTACTCTCCCCTTTTATAGCCCCTAATGTATTTGTATAGTGATGTCTGTCTCCACCGCTCACAGTATGTCCCACTGTGGGGCCTTAGCCCCTCAAATAGTGCCTGCCAAATGGTGTGTGCATAATTAGATTCTTTCTAATTCGCCCGGGTCTAGAACTAGGGATTTTCCCTTAATAATGATTTTGTTTAGTGCAGTCCATAGAGGAGTATCCAATAATAGATAATTTGGGGAAATAGTCAGAAATTTCATCCCTGGTCTCATCCACCTGGCCTGCCACACTTACTCAGGGGGAACCTGTCTTTGAATGCATAGCACCCTCTCAGCAGTAGGGTTCAGATGAGAATTCTCTCCTGCCACCTGTAAACACTCAGGAAGGCTGTTTGATGTTCCCAAGTCCCAGTTCCAACACCCCTTGAATTCAACCTTGTAACCCAATGTGCCCCACTTGCACCCAGGCCCTTCAGCCTCTGTACTTGGCCACGCCAGGCTTTGACCTTTTCTAAATCAAACTGGCTACAGGGGCTGGAGTGCTTCCTGTGCTGCACCTCTTGGAAAGAAGCCCCCTGCTTCTTCCTTTGCACCTGAGCCCTGGCTCTTCCCTCCTACCTGTGCTTTATGAGTGTACATCAATTCTCCTTTCCCCTGCATTGGTGCCTGTGAGGGACTGTTTATGTCCACCACAGAAGTGAAGGTTTAGTGAGGGAGAGGGAGTGGAAAATGATTAATTATCACAAGAATGTTTGCCTGGAGCTTTAACTACACTGCCTTTCATTACTCCCCATCCCTCCTTTTCTCCTCCAGCTCCACTTAGAATGTTGGTGTTCTGGAGACATTAGGTTTTAACATTCTACACCCAGCACTCAGTGTAATTTATAAATCAATAAGCTGATTGCTCTGAGGAGTTGATTGCCAAGTGCATAGGGTACCTTTTGTTCTGGAGGGAGTGATTGGTTCACAAGAGGGGGTTGTGGGTGTCGGTTTTGTCCTGGCTTCTGCCATGCTGTTCTGACCTGGAAAGTCGTTATTCCCAGAGATGTATGTAACTTGGAATAGCCTGCCAAGTGCTCTGCATCCTTCTTTTTTGACAGTTTTCCCAGGTTACATGTGTCATCAAAACATTTCTTTCTTGCCACAATAATCTGGGGCTTGTTTTGAATGTGACAGGTCCTCTGGCACCTCATTCTTAAATCTCACTAACATCATTTATACCAAAGATGCTGCCTTGACAGGAAGTGAAATGGTATGATTTTCAATTTAGATTGAAAATCAAATCCAAGTTATGACAACACTGAGACTCCAAAACTCTACAGAATTAATTGTGATTATCTTACCGTGAAATACTTTTTGTAGTCAGAACTGCTTTCCATTTATTGTTCCTGTCAAAGATCTTTGATTGGAAAACCTTTTACTATGAGAGGCTGTCATTTCTGAAACATTTATTTATTTCATGGCCTGTTCAAACCACAGTGTGATTGTCCCTTTTATTCCGTAGATAGTCCCTTGGAAAGTTCTTTATAAACCGAATTTTCATGGCTAAATTAGTCTCTTAGATGTTCATGAAGAGCTATTATTTTATTTTATGAAGTCTTCTTTTTTTTTTTTTTTTGGGTCCGGTCGTGGGGCCTGAACTCTGGGCCTGGGCACTGCCCCTCAGCAATTCAGCTCAAGGCTAGCGCTCTACCACTTGAGCCACAGCACCACTTCCGGCTTTTTTCCTTTTTGCTTATGTGGTGCTGGGGAATCGAACCCAGGGCCTCATGCATGCAAGGCAAGCGCTCTACCGCTGAGCCAACTTCCCAGCCCACCCCAATTTTATTTAAGTAAAAATGAGGTGATCTTAAGAATCAGACAAATTACCAATAAGCTTCTCTCAATGTTCTGGCTTAATGATACACCATTGCATCCCAATACCCAACGGCAGGTTTTGTAGATTGTACATCTATCACTAATATTCACAGTGTATAGCCAAGAAAATCTACCCTCATGAGAGCCATTCCTTACTCTCTCTCGTCTTGTCCTTCCAGGGGTGAATGTGGGAGGTCAGGTCTAGGAGGATGTGTGTTGGAATAGGTAGTCCCTCATGAGCTTTTACCTTAGCACAGCATGACTCTGTGTATTCTGGTTATTTGTTGCTATGTCTCTTACTGTTCTGTCAGTCAGTCAATCAATGGCTGGGCCTGGTGCCTGGCAGGTGTCTGTCATCACAGCTATGGGGGAATCACAATGGCTGGGTGCAGTGGTATGCACCCAGGTGGTAGCAGGCAGGCGGTGGCCAAGGCTGTGGTCATCAGCTTGATGGGACTAGATCAGCAAAGTGGCTGATGAACATGACTGGTAGTTGAGTGTGAATATCAGCTGAGGGCTCAGCTTGACATGTGACCTCTTGTGTGGTGTGTACATCTCACTTGTTGATTGGGTCCCAAGGATGAGTGTTCCAAAAGAACCAGGCAAGACCCTTGAGGCTTCTTCAGACCTTGCCTAGAAATCTCAGGACATCATTTCTTCCAGATTCTATCTGTCTAGAGACTTAGGTCAGCCCTGATTCAAGGTGAAGTGAATCAGGCTTCAGCTTTTAATGTGACTAGAAATAATGGTGGCATCCATTGTTAACCATTGCCAAACTGTTTCAGAAAAAGAAGATTCTCTGTAGGAGCAAGTTTACATAAATGCACGAGGCAATGTAGGAGGGCTATAGAATATTTAACATGTAGAAGTGAATTAGCTAGAATGACTGCTTTGAACTCAGGGCAGGGGAGCACTAATTGGATGTGCCTCCTTTGGTGGCAGGCAGTTAGTATCCTAGTTAGTATCCAGCCCTAACTTAGCCCACCCATATTACAGATGTTTGGGAAAAAAATACTTGGTAAAGTAATCTAAATAGTGTCATCTAAACACATACTTATCTCAAAGCTACCCCAAGTAAATTTCTACTCACATGAAGTCAATAAAGGCATGTTCATATTAGAATCAAAGATAAATGGAAAAGCAGTAAGTGATGTATCTAGTCTGTTTGATTTTTGTTTTCTTTTTTCAGCACTGGGGACTGAACTCGGGAGCTTTGCACTTGCAAGGCAGGTATGCTACTATTTGAGCCAGTCCTCTAGCCCATTTTTACTTTGATCATTTTTGGAGATAGGGTCTCCCTTTGTGCCCAGGCCTGTGGCCTGAATTGCAATCCCCCTACTTGTACTTCCCTGTATTGCTGGGGATGACAGGTGCACACCTGCACCCAGCCATTGTGCTGTGATGACAGACATGGGCCCAGTCATTGATTAAGATGGAGTCTCATAAACTTCTTCTTGCCTGGGCTGGCCTCAGATCTCAATCTCCCTTAGCTGAGATTATAGGCTAGAGCCACCATGCCTTGATTCTATTTGCTTTTTTGTTCATATTTTGGAAGTACTCAAGAGGAGGTTGTGTTCATGGAGTTTCTCATATACTTAAGAGTGGACATTTTTTGATGCTTGAGAAAAAGTCAAGTCTGACCATGTGCTTAGAAAGATGATTGCCTTCTTAACCTTAATCAGGAAAACAGCTCTCCTTCTAAGCTTTAGGAGCCAGCAGGTACCTGATCCCAGCTGTGTGAAGGCTTTGGTTGATCTGGAAGCAGGAGCTGACAGCATTTTTTTTTACTTCCTCCTATATATGCCTCTCTGGCTTCCTGGAAATTCAAATTTGTGTTTATCTGTGCTGAAAATTTAGAAGCAAGTAAACATTTTAAACTACTTATAACCAGAGTCTGTGCCAGGAATAAAGTAAGCTTTGGATTAGACATTACATTAAAATATGGGTCTCTGGGAAGGGCAGAAAGAATATTCATAGATGTGAAAAGCAGATGTTTAGAGGCGATTGGTAGAAGTTTGGCCCAGAATTCGGCTATGTGGAGTCAGGGCTTGGTTGTAAATTACCTACTTCTTATTACATCCTCACCTTTGGCCAGAAGAAACACGAGTGCTCTTTGGGGTCCCTTTGATAAGCACACTAATTCCATGCATGAGGACTCCATCTTATACTTAATTACCTCCCTAAAGCACTACCTCCCGATATGATTATGTTGGTGATTAAAATTTCAATCTGAATTTTTGAGAACGTAAGCATTCAGTCTATAGCACTGCCCTATTGGCTATTAAAATCTATTTATGAAATGCTAGAGATCGAAAATCCAAGATGTCATTATAAAGGGCCCATATTTTTATGCTACTAAAAGAGCATTTGGTCAAGAGCATAATTTGGAACCCAGTATGGAAGAGAGGAAGGATGTATAATACAAATATAAACCTTTGGCCGTGAACATGTTTGGGAGGGGGCTGAACCCATACCTGACTTCTACATAGATCATCCAGATTAGAGACGACCTCTCCTGTTCTTCAGCAACTTGATGAAGAGTTTGTATCCTCCCCACCAGTGGCCTAACCCACCTCTCATGAATGCAAACTCACAGCTACTTTCTTCACTTCCTTTCTTCCTACAAATATCCATAGAGCTTCTGCAATGTGGTAGGTTCTGTGATAGTGGAGAAATCGAACATGAGAGACACACAACAAATCAGCAAACAAACAACTATTTTAATTATAGTTTATGGTCAGTGCTGGGGAGGACAGACATGAAATAAAGCATAATAGGAGGGGGAGGGAATTCTTTGCAATCGTGTAATCAAAATAACCCTTGGAGGAGGTAACTGACTGATTACAAATGGAATGGAACATGTACTGTGTGATGTATGTTTTCAAGATCCTGAAGTTGCATGTCATTAAGGTCCAAATTCAAATCCTTTTCACCCTGTCTGAGCCCATGCTAGAGATGCCAAATGGATAGCAGTTCTGAGGAGCAGAGGGAAGTGAAGCAGGTGGCCAGACCCCTCCTGGCTGACTCTCTCCTCAATGACAACTTTCTCTCCTTAGGGAAAGGAGACGTGTTTGGAGATGTGTTCTGGAAGGAATCCACCCTTGCCCAGTCCTGTGCTAATGTTAGGGCCTTGACCTACTGTGACCTGCATGTGATCAAGCGCGATGCCCTGCAGAAAGTTCTGGAATTCTACACGGCCTTCTCCCACTCCTTCTCCCGGAACCTGATTCTTACCTACAACCTGAGGAAGAGGGTGAGCTGACAGTTTCAGTTCTTTTCTGCCTTTTCCTTTCCTACATGCATTTTGGATAATTACTAGGTCCAGGAAGGTCTCTCTCTATTTATTTAAATGATGCGGTTGGTTCTAAGCAGCTTGTGCTTGTTGCTTGCTCTGGTGAGCATTTGCTTTAATGTGGGGAAGAGAAGAAATATTGTGAGATTCGAAGATGGATGGATTGGGTGCGAAGGGGATTTGTCTATATATGCATGGGCTTTTATTCCAGTATTATCTAGACCTAGAATTTTGAAAAGATGAGTAACACATAAAATTGCTTGTCAGTAAAATGGCTGTGTGGAGCCGCTTGTTAACTGTAAAGTGAATTCTCTCTAGTGACGGGGCCCTGCTTCATGGTGCAAGGCCCCCAGCCAGCCAGCTGTTAAGGACAGTTTCTTAAAAAAATAGGAAATGCTTTAGTTGGGTTGAGAAAACAAAAACCCAACATCCATGGAACGTGGTTGCCTGGAAACTGTTTTGCACATAATTGCCAATGTGTTAAGACATGATCAGTAGTTTAAGAAGCAGAAATCTCGTTAAAGTTGTTTCCTTTGCCCTCAGATCATCAGAATTTCTCCATCTGTCTCTCTGAAGATTAAACGGTCACTTTCCTTCTTTGAATTTTCGTGGTTGATTTTCTTTCAGTTAAAACAGTAGTGTGGTAGGCAGCTCTAGGCTGAGAAGACTCATTTGGAAAGATGGTCAGAGGACTGTTCCCCTAAAGAGCCTCCTCCTCCTTGTCCCTTAACTCTTTCCTCAGCTCATGGTCCCTGCCTTGATTTACATTCTATCCACATTGATTCTCCATTGTCCTCTCTCGTGGCTTGGGAGGCTGATCAGGTCCTGTTGGTTCTACCTAAGCTCTCTACTGAATTCATACTTTGTTTCCTTCTTCAGAACGCTCAGAGCATTCTCAAATCACCAAGCCCCATCAACCAAGTCCTCTCCATGTCCCATAAGGATTGTGCAGTGAACTTTAAAACTTACTTTCCTCCTTTTCATCTTGTTCCAGAGCAGTTCTTTATTTATGGTCACTCAACCAACCCAACCCTCCTGAAAATTAATCTTATCCTGTGCAGGATCATGTCCATATACTTCAGCTGTCCACATGTGGTTCAACCTTCAAACCCTGTCCTTCGCCACATCTCTCCATGCCTGCCCTTGCCACCTGAGCTCCCTCCATGGGAATTTTACATAGATCTTCACGCGTATGACACTTGTCAGGATATCATTGTGTGACAATTTCCTGTTAGTTAACCCAATGACTCTGCTAAAATGTTACCGTTTGTTTATCACACGTAATCCTGTGACAGCTGACTGGACTAGATATATAAAGCAGGAAGATACTTAGTACCCTATTCCCAGGGACTCAAAACCTAATACAGAATATCTGCTAGATGAGAGGGATAGTTGCAATGTATGATACTAATGCAGGGGTTGTGATTCACCCACGGCGTTGTGGGAAAATAAAGGAGTAGTAGGTAGAAGAGGAGTCAGAAAAGAAGTAGGAAGTATTGTCTAACTACAACAGGCAAGTGTTCGGGTTAGAGGAAGAGGTTCAGAAAAGTTCAAATAGAGGAATCCAACTTTTGTTCTCTACGTATTTGGATAAGGTTTAAAATACCTGCCATTGCCAGGCACTGGTGGCTTACCCCTGTAATCCTAACTACTCAGGAAGTTGAGAGAGATCTGAGAATCACAGTTCAAAGCCATCCTGGGCAAGAAAGTTCTTGAGACTCATCTCCAATTAACCACTAAGAAAAAGCCATAAGTGGGAATAAGTGGAGCTGTGGATCAAGTGGTAGAGCATTAGCTTTGAGCAAAATAGCTCAGAATCAGAACAGTGTGCCCAGGCCCTGAATTCAAGCCTCAGGACTCACATACACAGAAACAGAAACACACACACACACACACACACACACACACACACACACACACACACACACACACACACACACACACACACACACACACACACAGCCTACCATTGGTTTATTTAGAAAAAAATACTTGTACCACTTTTCAGTCCTTTGAATTACACTGTGCTGTGAGTCCCTGGTCAGAGACCTGAGTGCCTATCTTGGCACACTCAGTGCAGGCTAATAAACGTTTAAGGATGACTAGGAGAAAGGCATGGATCTCTGGGTCTCCGTTCGCATACCACAAAATGTGAGGCTGTGATTAGATGAGTTTTCTGGTTCTGTGGTTCTGCCCATTTGCATTCCAGGCTGGGATGAGTGGTGGTGGAGAGCCATGCTTTCAGAGTTCATCCTGGTTTGGCTAAGAACAAGGAATGCTTTGCTGGTGATACTTTTAGGCAAGTAGAGTTTCTTAAAGCCTATTTTGGGGGGAATTTACCCCTTTTTATGAAAGCAAGTTGATTATAATCAGCTTCTAGTGTAGCTGATAATATAGGTTGGAAAAAATATGCAGTTTGGGTTATTTGGAGGGTAATCATCTTCGAATAATTATGGATCAAGTGAATCTGTCTTTAAAAACAACAAATACGACCATAAAAACTACAGTGGATTCTTGTCAGGTTGTTTTTATATGTACAGAATGACTGACTCTGGAAAAAAGGAGAAATTAAAGCCGTAGGCCAATTTTGGCAAGTATAAGACATTCTTTTAGCCAGGTGTGCAAGTTCACACCTGTAATCCCAGTTGCTTTTTTAGTAGAGACAGTAAGTTCACAGTTTGAGAAAAGCCCTGACAAAATTAGCAAGATATTATCTCAAAAACAAAGGTTAGGTGCTGATGGCTCACTCCTGTAATCCTAGCTACTCAGGAGGCTGACATCTGAGGATTGAGTTTCAAAGCCAGCCTGGGCAGGGAGTCTGTGAGACTCTTACCTCCAATTAACCACCAGAAAACCAGAAGTGGTGCTGTGGCTCAACGTGGTAGCACTAGCCCTGAGCAAAAGAGCCCAGGGACAATGTATAAGCCCTGAGTTCAAGCCCCATGACTAACAGCAAAAACAAACAAACAAACAAAACAAAACAAAAATGAAAGTAAAAGGGCTGTAGGTGTGGCTCCAGTGGTAGAAACTGCCTAGCAAGCATGAGGTCCCAAATTCAATCCCTGTACCTAAAATAAAATAGTCTTTTAAAAGGTCAGAGCTCTCCAAAGAATGAAATAGAGTGCTTTGAGTGGCCTGGGGTTTGTTGATCTGAGGGCGTGGAGGCATCTCCTTGGTCTTCATGCTCAGCAAGATTGTAGAAGAAGTTGAGCTAATTGACCTTCAAACTTCCTTCTCATCTCAAATGCCTTTGAGCCTGGTAGGGATCCAAAGGAATTGTAGTGAGCCTTCATGTAACAAGGTAGCCATTCTTTTCTGGAGGGGGAAAAAAAAGGAAGACTTGTCATTTTATTTTAGTATTGCATTACAGACTCCCATTGTATCCTTTGGAGATTAATTCATAGTTACATGGGGCATAGGAATGAGAACATTACATGCATGAATTATTCTTGTAGCTATTTTTTTTCTGGCAAAGTAAAATGTATTCTTGTGGCTGTTTCGGGCTTGGCAAAATCAAGTGAGTTCTGAGAACAGTGGTTTCAACATGTGTTGGGGCAGTTCATCTTATTGACCTCCAGTGTGCAGCACATTCTCTGAGCTGGACCGTGCCACTGTAAATAGGAGCTAAAACAAGTCCTTCCTACTGAGGGTCATTGAGATCTCACATATATTAAAACAAGCACAAGTAAAAAGTGATATAGACCTGGGGGAATCCTGCACTTGGTACATATTTGCCCCTTTTTCCTCCCTTCTGCCCATTCCCTACCTCTATCTCCAGTCTTGAGGGACCTGAGTTCATCCTTTCCTGCCCCTGATGTGTGAACAGACTTACCTCTTCCGTCAATGTTTCACATGTGTTTTACTTTCCTTTCAACCTGAGAATGAAATCACTTCCCAGCTGCTGGAGAATTGGGTCCTTCTGATGATCATTAGGACAGTAGATGAAATGTACCACGATGAAATGATGTACTGCAGACAAGCAATTAGGTAATTGCCAGCAGTCAGTGCATGGGATAATTGGTATGGAGGTAATTGGTAGGGTGGTTCGCATTCTCTGAATATAAGGTTTTATTTTTAAAGCCAATGTTGTTGTGTATTTGAATGTGTTTGGCGGTGTTTGCTGATGTTAATTATTTGCAGGATGGATTTGTGTGTGTGTGTGTGTGTGTGTGTGTGTGTGTGTGTGTGTGTGTGTGTGTGTGTGTGTGTGTGGTACTGAGGATTGAATATAGGGACTTATACTTTTTAGGCAAGCACACTCTACTTAAGCCACACCCTTAGCCCTTTGCCTTCATTTATTTTATTGATTTATTTTTTAAATTTGTTATCATGTGTATGAGAAGTACTTTTTGCTGGTTGCCTTATTTATTTATTTGTTTATTATTAATATTTTTATTGTGAAAGTACCATACAGAGGGGTTACAATTACATGAGCAAGTAATGAGTACATTGTTGCCTCCTCCTTAGTTTCCCCTTACCATTCCTGCCCTCCTAGTCCTCACCCCCACCCCCCACAAAAATTGTTTAGGGATACAGGTGGACCCATTGCAACAATGAGATGTACAAGACATTATGTTGAAAAATGAGCCTTTGTTTATTTTTTTAGATAGGGTCTCATTCTTTCGTCTGGATCAGCCATGGACCATGATCCTCCTACCTCTGCCGCTAGAGAGGCTTGAATTATAGACATGAACCTTTCTCCACCTGGCATTTCTGGGAAATGGAGCCTTTCTCACTTTTTGCCATTACCTGAACTGCTACTTTCCTATCTCTGTCTCTAAAGTAGCTAGGATTACAGGTATGACCCAACATGCCCAGCCTCTAAAATGGATTCCTTCCTCCCTCCCTCCCTCTTTTCCTTCCCTCCCTCCCTCCTTTCCTTCCCTCCCTCCCTCCCTCCCTCCTTCCTTCCTTCCTTCCTTTCTTCCTTCCTTCCTTCTTTCCTTCCTTCCTTCCTTCCTTTCCTTCCTTCCTTCCTCAGAATATATTTTTTAAATCATGATTAAGGCTAAAAACTGGTGTTTGAGAGGGAACTGGGATTAGGGTTACTGCCTCTGAAACTGAGGTGCCATAATGAACATTGTTGAATACAATATATGTATTCCTAACGTTCACCATGGGGCATTTCATTCTGGAGCAGAGAATACCAAAACACCAGAGTTTTGGAGACAACTCTTCTCATAAGTGGTATTGAGAAGTTTTTTCACTTTCACCCTCTGAACAAATTCATGTAGAGGGTTGGTAAAATGTGAAGAAAGACCATAAAGATAGACACTCAGAAATGTCACCCACTAACCTATTGAATCACCAGAGCATAAGTTTTAAAAATGATCTCTGTACAGCCCATGTTTTCCTTGTCATCCCTCCACAGTGAAGGCCTCTTCAAAATTAAAATCATCTATTAGACTGTCAAGGCAAAGAGATAATACAATCATGGTGTTGGAATTAGGGGATAGTGGAAGGGGACAGATGATGTGACATGCCCATAATTTTTATTTTTAGAACAGCAAAATGCAAATCACAATCCTCTTGTTCCTCAGGAGAGTCAGGATGTAGTCTTTAGAGGGTCTCCCAGGGGCTACCCGCAGGACCCTCGCAAACACACAGCCCAGCCCCAGTGTCATCCTGGCTGATGGAGATAATCGGCGTAACCTGCTGTTAACCGGGCTATCTTTGGCCTTTTCTGAGGAAGCAGTAACATTCTAGAATGAACGCTGGCTTTATAGCTAAATCCTAACATCTAGGCCCTGCTACGTGCTTGCCAAAGCTGTGGTGGCAGTGAGATTTGAACAAGTAAAATGAATCCTTTTTGTTACCCCAAAGGCTAGCCAAAAAAAAAAAGACTATGATAAAATGCCAGGTATGTTGCCCTGTACATAGTAGATACAGCCCTGTTGCTTTCCCTCTATTTCTATTATGGGGAAACAAAACAGAAGAGATTAGGAGATAATATTTGATTAACAGAAAAATCAAATGGAGGCAGTCAAGTGTGGCAGTTCATAATGTGGACTCTAGCTGGGTACCAATGGATCACACCTATAATTCTAGCTACTCAGGAGGCTGGAGGTGGAAGGATCTCAGATGGAGGCCAGCGAGATTAATCAATGGTAAATAAGACCTCGAGGATCATGGATCTGCCTTAAGTTCCAGGAGTAAGGAAAATTGTTGATTGGCTTTCAGCTCTGTGTCTATAATTTACTTGTTCTAATTCTTTTAATACTGGTGTCATATCTCTGATCCTAGGAAAACTTTCCCAACTGCTGATGAGCCCTTGTTGCCTGTAGAGGCTGCCAGCCCAGTGCGGCTTGGAGGGTACAGTCTTTCTGACTATCTTTTGTATAACGCCATAAAAGCAACAGGCCCTTGGGTGCTACCTAAGTGTGTAAGGCTGTTGCACAAGCATCCTAAGGCTGATGACTCATGGCAGCCTAACCTTGGCTGTTTGCCCAGAGGTGGCCGAAGGGAATGAGGATGAGTTCCCATCATCCAACAATGGAACCTAGTGGGGCTGGGTAATCCTCCCAACAAGTTTCTATTTGGCTCGTGGATCAGCTCTGCTACCACAGAGGTAGCGCAAAGCTTTGTGATGGTCTGTGGCAGGAATGTTCAGAACTATCATTTTCTTTCAGAACTATCATGTCCATCAGGAGAGGCCAGAGAAATGACCTTTCAGCTTGTTACCGGTTTAGCTGGAGTTTCCCCATTGGGGTAAGTCTCTAATGACTCAGGCAGAGGCCAAAGCCCAGCTAGGACTGAGAGGAAGTCTTTGAGTAGGAGTGGGGATAGAATAACCAGGAATCCAAGTCCCTTTTCTAGCACTGAGGAAGTAGCTGGGTCTTCTTGGAGGGATAGGAACTTAACCCTTCTGGGCATGCCTGTGCCTCGTGGACAGCATCCCACTGTGGACAAGGCGTACCGATGCTTATTTTAATGGCTGATGATTAATCAGGAAGTAGCGTTTGCCTGAATGGGCTGCTTTGAAGACAGGGAATTTGACTTGCGAGTCGCTAAGACCCTACCAAGAGAGTCTTCTAAGGGAAATCTCAGGCCAGTGTTCTCATCTCCAAAATGTGTTTCTGCTCCTTCCCTACCCAATTTTACCCAAGAGGATGCTGAGTAAAAGACCCCAGAGGGAATTGTCTCAAACCCTCAGGTAAGGCAGTGTGTAGGATTAGGCTCTTCTGGAGGTGCTTAGGGCCCCAAAAGATGAACAGATCCCCATGGACTGGAAAGTCATGTCTCTAGGGCTCCACAGTGAGTGGGCTGTGTCTTCCACTCTAATTTCCATAGCACATGATAACACAGGGCTCCTGAAGCTCCCCAAACCTTTTCCTTCCTGGGTTTTTACATTGACCTAACTGCCTCTGAGCTACACATAATAACAAGAGGCAGCATATTTTTCATGACAGATTTAATGTTTAAGAAGCCCCTTGTTTCGGGGATGCAGAAGATTGTGCCTTGTGCCTTCTCCCTTAGAGAGCCATTTGCAGACAACTTCTGTGTTCAGCCACATTTCCCAGCACACTTCTTGCTGATGCTTAAACCAGATGTGAGACTAACCTCTGGTTCATGGAGTATGGGTTTTTTTTTTTTTGTTTTTTGTTTTTAAAGAAGATGCTTGTTTAAAAAAAAAAAAATGAAGAAGAAGATGCTTGTTTGTGCCATAGAATCCATAAAACCCTTTACTAGGCAGGCTGGCGCAGGGCATGCGCTCACACCCCCTACTGATGTGGAGTGGTATTGCACCCTAACTCTGTTAGACCTCTGTAACCACTTGAGTGACCTTAGATGTGAAATAAACAAGCACATTTTTCTGCCTGGGCTGGCCTGTAAAGGTAAGCCTCCAGATCTCATCATTCTGAGAGGCTACAATTATGGCCTTCATCAGTATTTTCAATATTTTAATTGCATTTCCAAATCGTACAGCTGTTCATTTGTTTTGACACATTACCTTTCCACCCCCAGCAATCTTCTCCAGGCAAGGGGATGAACTCAATGGAAGATCGTTGGGGGTGGAAAAGATTGAAAATGCTATAGAGGGCCATACTTCTAGCCTCTCGGAAGGATGAGATCTGGAGGATTCCGGTGTGAGGCCAGCCCACAGAAAAATTTGCAACACTCCATTTCCAAAATACCCAGCAAAAAAAAAAAAAAAAAAAAAGGCTGGAAATGGGACTCAAAGAACACAAGGCCCTGAGTTCAAACTTCAATATAAACAAAGAAAGGGGGAAAAAAGGAAGAAGAAAAGAAATGAGAATGAGGAAAGAAGAAAGGAAGGAAGGAGGAAGGGAGGGAGGGAGGGAAGGAAGAATGGAGGCAAGGAGACAAACAAATGTGTTCCAGCAGAGCACCACACATTAGCAGCAGTAGCCTTTCTTTCTCTAAAGTTCTAACTCAAGCAGTTGAAGGAATTTTGTTTTTAGCAATTTGATCAAATTGTATTTCATAAAAGATTACGAAAAGTATTGTGTAAAGTTCAGCAGGTATGAATAATGCTGCTCTTCTTCTCTAGCTGGTATCCACTTGGCCGTGAAGAGAACTCAGAACAAGCCACTGTCTGCTCTCCGAAGGGGAGGCTCTGAAGAAAGAATTGGACCAAAGGGGGAGGGGAGGGGAGGATGAGCCCTGTGACATAGAGGCAAAGAATACCATAATTGGAGAACTTTCGGGAGAGTATTTGGGTTTTGCAAATTTTACTTAGTGAAAAGAGAAAGCTTCTCTGCACAGCCAAACTTCTTGCTCAGGGAGGCAGATGCCTTTGCAAACCCCAAACTGTGAGCTGGGCTAGAAGAAAAACCCAGGGACGGACGTGCATGCCAAATCCAATCTTCCCAATCCTTCCACCTCCTGGCCAGCTGAGTCTAGCAACAGAGCAGCTTTGTTCTGCTATTACATTGCGTGTTGAGGCAGTTGGAGAGCAGCCAGGGTTTTCATCCTCGGCTTTGTGTTAAGCACTTCCTAATTCCTCCCTGACATTTCTCTCAGGTTGGAACCTGAATAGGAATGTTTTCAGCCTGTTGACTAGTGCTAGAGGCAGCTTCTAATTATCTGTGGTCATGAGCAAAAAATAAAAACAAAAAACAACTCCTTGGAATCCATAAGCAATCATTTCAAAGCCATTTCCCCAGCCTTTGGCTAACCTGTTAGCAGTGCTGTTTTCTGTTCCCTTGAGCAAGGGCAGCTCCCCTGTGTTCTTTGCTTCCTCCTTCCCTCTCTCCTACTGCTCTGGGTGCACAGGGGTTAGAGGGAGATGAGGGCATGAAGAGCTATGCCTTTGTAGCTTCATAAGTTTTGGCTACCTGCAGAGGCAGGTGCTGTTTGCATGTGTGGGTGCATGCCTTTCTCACACCCACTGCTGGAGGCCTGCTTGCTGCTTTGATGCATTCGTGTGTGTGTGTGTGTGTGTGTGTGTGTGTTTGTGTGTGTGTGTGTGTGTGTGTGTGTGTGTGTGTGTCTTTCTTTCATAATGACTGCTCCTCAAATGACAGCCAGGGAGAAGAGAGCTGCATGATGCATGATCCATACAACCATTCCTTGGATCCAGTCATCCAATGAGTCCTATTCCTTTGCGAGGTGGTGGTGGTGGTGGTATTTCTGTTTGGTTCAGGAAATTTTTGTTTCTTCTTTTGGATCATGGATAAGGATGAGCCTGACAATTTATAAACTTGAAAACCTTGCAAAGTGTCCAATCGTGGTTAGTTGCTATTTGTGATGTGTGCATTTTATAAAGGACAAATGCTCTCCATTCAGGGCCACTGGCTTTAAAAGCACAGGACTCTTCATTTTGATGGACTGGGTATGTGGCTGTGGAAAGGAAGGGGCCTGAGAATAGAAACTGGGCCTGTAATGTACTCTGGCATCAGAGCCTCTCAATCCAGAGACCTTTCACGGGTATTTACAAATAACTCATCAGGCTTTGGTTGAGGAAACAGAGGTACTCCTCTCATGATATAGTGGGATGCTGTGTATCCAAACACAAGAGCTAAGCTCAGGGCAAGTGACCAGGAGAAGACCTTTCTTCCTCTTTTCACTGAAGCCAAGGCTCCACGAAGGAGCCTGGTCTCTGGGCTTTCTTGGACTCTCAGACTCCAAGTCTTAATTGTTCTCTTAGTTTCCATTTTATTTGTTCGTTCTATTATTTGTGCCATTCCCTAGGAATATAAGTTTTCCCCCAGTAGTCTCCAGTTTCCCAAGGGAAGCAAAGCCATCATATTGAAAGATTCTTCAGAGTGGTATGGTCATGCCTGCCCTGTGCCTTTTATTTATGCTCAGGCCGAGGAGACCTCCAAATATATGATTTCCTGGGATAGTTCTAATAGACTGCCAAAGGACTTACAACCGTGGCAATTTTTTTCTCTTGCATTTCAAAGGTTGGAAATCAAGTATCCACAGGGCACATCTACCAGCTTCAGGTAGCCTCTGATCACCCTTGGCTTGTGAGGACATGCTCTAGTCTCTACCTCTGGATTCTCAGGATCATCTTCCCAGTGTCTTTATATCAAATCTTTTCTTTCTTTGTAAAGATACCAGGTCATTGGACCCAGCCCCCACCTCATATCCAAGATGAGGTCTTCTTGAGATCCTAAGTTAATTACAGCCACAAAAACCTTATTTCTAAATAAGGTCACATGCAAAGGTGTCAGTATTTAGGTTTTGGACAAATCTTTGAAAGGGGATACAATTTGATCTACCTCTTCTCCTTCCTTTCTGGTTTTCTCTCATCTTCTCATTTTCCTTCTTCTTTTCTGTTTCTATTTTCTCCTCCTCTTTCCTACTTTTCTTAAGGGCCTTGAACTTAAAAAAGGAATTTTTGGGGTTGTTTTTCGAGGAGTATTCTTTTGGTAGTATAAGTTTCTTCCATGAGGTGCAAAGCATTTGGTTAATCACTAGTTCCCTTGATTCTTGGGTAAAATACCATTTTCCTTTGTCTTTCATGAGCAGTATCTACCTAATACTTGAGAGTCACAGAATGCAGAGGGCATCCAGATCTCAGGAAACAGAATTAGGAAGTAGCAAGGTTTTCCTGATGACAGAGGTGGTTAGCTGGTAGTATATAAAACTCAGGGGGTCATGGACTTGACTTCATTTCAGGTGGTACAGAACAATTGTTTATTGGCTTTCTAGCTCCTTGTCTGTAATTTTCTTGTTCTAATTCTTTTGATAATTTCCAACAGCTTTAGAATGGAATCCACACACAGGGATCCCATAAGAACTTGTATTTCCAGTTGCAAGTCAGATTGTGTGTTCCCACTATTGCCTGACACTCCAGTCCAGCTGAGCTATGATAGCTATACTTGCTTTGTTTATGCATCATTCTGTCTTGAGATGTTTTTCATTCAGTCTTCCCCTGTCACCTTCCCCTAGCAAAATCTAATCCAAGCTGGGAGCTTGCGGCTCACACTTACTGGGAAGGCTAAGATTGAGAGTTCTCAGTTCAAGGCCAGTGCAGGCAAACAATTTTGCAAGAACCCTTCTCAACAGATAGCTAGACATGGTGGCACATACCTCTTAGCAACAATGGAAAGCCTAACCTAGGTAGATCACACCCAGGCATGTACTTGCATAGAAAGCCAGACCTTATTTCAAAAATTACCAGTAAAAACAAAATAAAACAAAGCAAAATGGGCCTCTAGGTGTGGTTGAAGTAAAAGCACTTGCTCACCAAGCACGAGGTCCTGAGTTCTAACCAAAGTCCTGCCAAGCAAACAAACTGCTCATTCTAGCCTTCAAATCCCAGCCCAGACTCTACTTCCTTCTTCCCCTTTCCAAGAGGCTTTCCACAGGAAATTCCTACTAGCTCATCACCACTCCATTGGGCTTCCTATTAGGGCTTTTCCACAGATAAATTTAGCAGGACCTCTTGGGACTAGTTGTCGGTACTTGGGCTCTATGTTGGGGGGCTTACACCAGAACAAGTTCTTAATTTATGAAATGACTCAAGTAAATGAGCTATCATATTTTTATAGGCTTTGGCAAGCTTGTATTCTAATGGTATCTGCCCATCCTGTCTTCTTTGGGGATAGGAAACAATACACATGTCATAAGCAAGATAGCATTGGAAGAGGTCTCTAAAACCTGGTCTTGATTGGCTCATTCCTCACCACCTGTCCCTACTTGACTTGTCATTCCTATCTTTATCCTTTGATTCTCCTGTAATCCCATCCTGGCCCAACCAAAATAAGATACCACCTACAGCTTATCAGATTTTAAAGTGCAATTAGAAGACCGTGATTCCTTTCCTGTGACTTGGCTCACAGAACTGAAGATCTATGTCTGATTTGACCCTCTGTGTCCCAGATAAACTTGTCAGGACTTATTTGTTATTGTCCTTGAACATTCTCAATGTAGCTGAGTCTACTGAAGCTATATCTACATGACCTTCTTGAAAGCTTAGAAGTCTACAATGCATGCATACCTCTGTGTGTATAGATACATACTGGCATGGCATTTGACATTTGTACCCAACATCACTTCACACAAAGCAGTTTCATATAATGTACCATGTCTGATAACCCTGATTAGTTCTCCTGTTTTTCCATATGGGGAACTGAGGCTCAGCCAAATTGAATGTGGAAATGTGGCAATATGTACAAAACCAGATCTTGAATTCATAGCCCCCCCACCTTCAAATCCCACATCTTTTCCTAATGAGCCCACCTTTTCCACCTGCATGCCCTCTGTAGGATCATGGGCTGCCCTGGTTGTCTTCATGGAGGACCCTCAACAATATTCTGGAAGACACAACAAATGGTTGCTGCTTTGTGTCTTTGTCAGCTCTGCAAACTAGTCTCTCAGTCTTCAGTGTGCACAGCTAGAATCTTCTCAGAATGTAGACTCTAATTTAGCAGGTCAAGGATGAGGTCAACGTTTTGCATTTCTAACAAGCAAGCACCCAGAGCTTTCTGTGTGGCTAGTTGGAGTGACACTCACAAGAACCCACTTGGAGTGTCGGGGCTGTAGGCAGAATTGGTTGGCCTATGCAGAGGAAAGAAGAGGGAATCTAAATCTCCCTGTGCTTGGACCCAGGAGTGTTCTCTTCTCTCCACAAGTGGCAAGGGCAGCAGAGAGGCCCAGGAATGCTGAGGCCTGCAGGGCAGAGGGCACCCTCCTCATGTTGAAGTGCACTCATAATTAAGCAGGGCTCAGATGGTGGCACCAGGAAGTCCCACAGGGGCCAGTCTGGCAGGCAATATGTGGGGCAAGAGGCGATCTTCTGAGCAGAGTGGCTTGGAAGGCCCTTTTCTACCCTGCCACTGAAGCCTTGGGCATAGTATAGAGCTGTTCCTCGTCACAAGAGCTCACTGGGTATTGCCAACAAGGTCTTGTCTCTGCTGTTTGGTGGTTTCTTGCTCTTGAATGAGAATTATTCCTCTTTATATAACAGTCCAGTTGAAAGCTCTCCTGAAACTCATCCCTGGGTATTGTGTATCCCATCTGCTTACTCTGGACAGGTGGTGTGCCCACCTGGAATTTGAGGTGGCCAGAGGTGACATTCCTCTCATCCTTAAGAACTGAAGACTTGTCTTATTTGGGTTTTTCTGAAGGTGTTGGGTGAACTGATGACATTTGAACAGGACAGGAAACTACAACCAGGATGCACCTCGCTACGTAAGCAGGAACACCATAGGAGAATTCAAAGTGGGACAAAGCAAGGAGAAAAATGTGGACCTGGAGCAGAGCCAAGAGTTCAAGGGAAGGAGAGGCTGTGAACAGGAAGTGGCTGGAAGGATGAGGAAGTAAGAGCAGGCAGGACAAGAAGGTGTGAGGGCCCTGGTAGAGCTCCGCGAATCTGGGAAGTGGGTGATGACATGTCAGGTGACAGGAGCTGTTTGGAGTCAGATAGCTCAGCCAGATTCCCTCCAACCCAGCTCATTACAAAGGCTCTTCAGAACCGCCACCCACTAAAAGGGACTAGGTGAGTCTTTGTTGCATGGGGCAGGGTCTCTGTGGGGAGGACCTTTGCCTATTTATCTTGATCTGGTGTCTCCAAAAGGAGCAACATGTTTGGACAGTTACTACTGAGATTATGTAACTTATACAGTACCCTAACATTTGTGTCAGTTCTTTTTAGATCACTGTTCTCTGGTAATAAATTTCTCCCTACTACGCACCCTGTGTTAGGTGGTGCATTGTCCCTAAAAGAGGTCTAAGGACTTCTGGGGGTAAGAGTGATTACAACTGAGGAACTCTGTACTTAATAATTTCCTAGAAAATGCTCCCTTAGTCTTTATCTTTCTAATCTTTTAACAGTAACCATGGGGTAGATTGAATGTGGATGGCCCACATTTTGTCTTTGGTGGCCACTATTAGGCATGAAGAGATGCTTATGGGTTAAGATAGCCCAGAAATTACTCTTCCATTTCCATCCAGTCCCCACTCTTCAACTGAATAGGACAGTTGGTGGCAAGCTCACCTCTTTGCCTCTACCCTCAATAGAAAAAAACCAGAACTGTTTTCTTTTTTTTTTTTAGATTTTTTTAATTGTAATTTAAATGTACAGTTACATGAGGAAGGTAATGAGTACATCTCCTATTGAGCATTGTTACCTCCTTTGTTTTTCCCCTACCATCCGTTCCCTCTCTCCCCCAACTCCTCCCTCCCTCCCCCCAACAAGTTGTAAAGTTTGTTTTCAACATAGTGTCTTGTACATCTAATTGTTACAATGGGTTGACCTGTATCCCTTTTTTGGGGAGGTGGGGGGTTCAGTTATGGGCCTGAATTCTGGGCCTGGGCACTGTCCCTCAGCTCTTCAGCTCAAGGCTAGCGCTCTACCACTTGAGCCACAGCACCACTTCCAGCTTTTTTTCTGCATATGTGGTGCTAAGGAATCGAACCCAGGACCTCAGGCATGCAAGGCAAGCACTCTACCACTGAGCCACCTTCCCAGCCCAACCCATATCCCTATTTAAGCATTTTGTTTTTCCCTTCCCCTCCCCAAATTAGAAAAGTATATATACAAGATGTAAGGCACTGGAATCAAATACAGTGAAACAGGGATTATACCATGGGAAAGAACATACAAAAGAAACAAAAAAGTCACATAGTACATTATAAGTACGTTAAAAACAATAGCAAGAAAGAAAAAACCACTTGTGTCCCTGTCTTGGGGTTCATTTCACTTAACATCATCTTATATGGTCATATATACATAGTGTTTGACCTTTTCTGTTTGACCAGAACCTTTTTCATAGTAGAACTGGAGCCAAATGGCTGGTGAAGGCATTATGCAGTTATACACTCAAAGACATAATGAATACCACACACACACACACACACACACACACACACACACACACACACACACACACACACACACACACACACACACGCCTACTCCTGTCTATTCTCTTGTCCCAGTCAACGGGGCTCATTTCAGTAGTTAAATGATGTTTATAGTATGTTCTTTAGATAACAATTCTGAGGTACAGCTGAGTGATTATACATTATTTTTATGATTAGGAATACACCTAATATCATAAACATAAACCAACTGATAGAAGAACCAAATAGAATAAGCAAAATCCTAAACTATAAAGTAATACTAAAGAACTAGATAGAATGCTGTTTTGCATTCAAGCATTCTCAGTCATGAAGCAAGAATAGCAAATGTTCCCCTTTACAAGGGGTCATTTGACAAAAAAAGGTAAAATAGGTTGCTCTTAGACAGAGCAATTATTTTCATATGAAAGACAGGGAAAAACTTTGCCTTCTTTTATGACCTTATCTTCTCCCTGGTCTTCATTGTTTACGAATCTGTTCATTAAATCTCCCAGTAAATATAATAATACGTGTCAGTTCTGTCCTTCCCAACTTAAATACTAATTCATGGGACCTGAATTTAAAATACCTTGCAATTTAATGCTATTTTTTAATCTTTCTCACTCCCATACCTAGATACATGAGAATGAAATGAAAGCTTCTAGAAGAAATCTAAACTGTGTGCCCCTGGATGAATCTAACCTCCGAGGCCCCGAGTTTTCACTCCGCTGCAAAGCTGCAGCACAGAGCAGACAGAGAGGATACAGGCTAGGCCTGTGATCACATTCCCTGCATCCCCTGAAGACAGCGCCAAGTTCAATTGTAGAGTAGAAGAAGGTGCATAGAATTCACTATAGTGGAGACTCATTTTCATAAAATCAATTTGGCAATTCCTCTTGAGTTAATAAATCCTTCGTTTTCTACTTGAATCCCTGCATCCTTCAGAGTGGTGCTCTCTCTTTCTTCCTCTCTCCCTCTGTCTCTCTGTCTCTCTGTTTGTGCAGTGAAATCTTATATATTTCCTGAGTCTTTTTAATGTAGTTTGTCTAAATTATTATACCAGGAGACTCCCAAAGCCAGGAGGGCCATGCCAGGGTGAACTTACCCTCCTTTTTCTGTAGCCTTCTATGGAAAGCCACAGTATATCTTGTACGCAAGGCCTGAAAAACATGCCTGGAATCCTAATCTGCATACTCTATCCCCTGCCGTCCTGCAGAAAGACAGGAGTCTAGGTAGTAGCATAGGGGCTCTGAGAGGCACAGGGAGAGATTCGAAAGAGGGCTGGCCTGGAGGCCAAGGCCCATGTCTTCCTAGGCAATCTATGGCCTCCAGTAAATCCCATCAGCTCTAGAGCCTGTGTTTCCTCATCTGTGAGTTGAGAAGGGCCACATGGCTGCGTTGCCCATATAATTATCACAAGGCTTACATCAAAGCACAAAAAGGGATTTCCACCTCACAACAATTTATCCAGGTATAAAATATAACCTGGGCCTTGCCTCAGAGGGGCAGGCTGGGTATTCATGAGCCCTGCAGGTGCTGTTTGATTGGAGTGTGATACGAATGGAGAAGGAGCCCCTGGAGGTGGGCACCAACCATGACAGGCCTGAGGGGCAACCTCTTCACAGCGCCCTCTCAATGTGTTTATCCATAACAGCTCGAACTAGATCCTCGGACGCTGACCTGTGGAGAAGTGGAACACTTCACCTCCTCCCTCTGGGTAGCTGTCTTAGCTCTTCTGGCATTGTTTTGGCACATCCCTTAAGGCACTGGCCCGAGAAGAGGCACCGCTCCAGGCTGGAATCTGAGGGCAGCATCTTCCTCCATAGTAGCCTGTCTTCCTATTACTTTATCACCCCTCTGCCATAGGTTTCAGTTGGGGGAGTTGGCCACTGGCACCTAGATTACATAGTGTTTCAGCATTCATTGCTGGAAAAAATATGTAAGACAAATTAAACTTATAAGAAAAGAAGATTTATTTTAGCTCACAGTTTCAGAAGTTTCAATCAATGGTTGCTTAGCTGAGCTGTGTGTGTGTATGTGTGGTGTGTGTGTGTGTGTGTGTGTGTGTGTGTGTGTGTGTGTGTGTGTATACATATGCAGATGTGTATTTGCATGCCCATCCTGGGGCTTGAACTTGGGGTCTGGGCCCTGTCCCTGAGCTATTTTACTCAAGACTAATGCTCTACCACTTGAGCCATAGCTCTACTTCTGTCTTTTTTGGTGGTTATTTGGAGATAAGAGTCTCATAGATTTTTCTGCCCAGGCTGGCTTCAAATTGCAATCCTCAGATCTCAGCCTCCCAAATAGCTAGTATTATAGGTGTAAGCCACTGGCACATGGCAGCTCTGTCATTTTGAGCTCATGGCAAGGCAGAACATTATGGCAGGCAGCATGTGGCAAAGCTGCTTGCCTCCAGGTGACTAGGAGTTGGGGAGAAGGCAAGGATTGGCCCCTTCAATGATTCACCTTCTCGTACTCAATCCCCCTTCTAATAGATCTACCACCTCCCAATTAGTACCACCAGCCAGAGACCAAGCTCCTGTTGAAACATATGAGCCTTCAAAGGTAATTCAAGAGTCAAAGCATAGCAGTAAAGATCTCTTATGACAGGCAAACCATAGGCTGCATTAGCCCCAGTCTGGTCGCCAGACCTAGAAGAAACAGGTGCTGTAGGTGGGAGTTTTAGATTTGCCAGTCCCATAAGGCAGTGTGGCTTCCTGGGAAGGCTTGAGGTTCCTTTGCTCCAATGTGCTGCTATAACCAGCTCTCCTGAAATTCCAGGGCTTCTCAGGCCAGTGGGGAGATGCAGTCTTTCAGGCAATTTGGGTTGAGTGGTAATGATAGTGCACTTTCTAGGTGAATAGAATTGTGGACTAAAGACTTGATTCTTAGGGCTTTCTGAGGAGACAGTTGGCCTCCTGAGAAATACAGTGTGTCTTTGATCTCACGTCTACCTTAAAATCTCCCAAGGCACTCTGACTGTCTGTAGCAGCAACTGGAGGAAGATCCAGTACCCAGGCCTCCCTGCCACCTCCAAGATCTCACCTTTCAGACTTC
Organism: Dipodomys merriami; assembly: GCF_024711535.1. Taxonomy (NCBI): domain Eukaryota; kingdom Metazoa; phylum Chordata; class Mammalia; order Rodentia; family Heteromyidae; genus Dipodomys; species Dipodomys merriami. Next base: position 6,457,664 of record NW_027204604.1, read on the forward strand.
TGCCTTCTACTTTCTGTAGCCTTTACTTTGGTTAGAAGCTCACCTCTCTCATCTTTTATTATGTAGTCTCTTTGTAATTTACCACATGAAACATTTACAAAGGATCTCCTCCAGTGACTCTTAATTTTTCTTGGTGCTTTAATCTTTATCCTTTTTATTTTTTTTCTTATCCTGCTGGGATATAGTTTCTGGACCTATAAATAATGTGACTGATAATGCTTTGAAATCTTTTTGTGGTAATACATGCGCATGCACGCATGCACACACACACACACATGAACACTCCATGAACTGAACCTTCCTAATCTGTTATTATAACTTATATTTCTCAAGCACATTATTTTTCCTCTTGCTCTGAATTAGGCTCCCAGTAGCCAATTAAACCAGCTCCCAGGTACAATTACCTTCCAGACAAGCTTCTCCTTGAGATCCTACCCAGAAATGAGGGCTGACAGGGTGGGGCATCCAGGACATAATCAGGGCATTTCTAATTTATGGTGCTTTCCCAGGCAAGTGCTTGAGGCAGTAGGCTCAGACCCAAACCACATGCACTCTTTCAAATTCAGCCCCATTCAACCAGCACCACTGATTGCCCAGCTATGTGCCAGGAGAAATAACAAAAATTCATTAGCTGGTGTGCTGCATCCTGGAGCCTGGAGGAAGTTGTGACTTAGGAACTATCACACCTCCACCACCTCAAAATCCACAGGGACCAATCTCATTGGGGCTTCTGATGGAACAAAAGGAACCCATTTGGGACAGATCACTCTCTGGCCAAAGGTCACCTTGAACGAATGCTTCCTTTTTGATGAGATCAATTCCAGTCAAATTCTCAGACACAGAATGCAATCTAGTCAAATTCCCAGAAGTAAAATCATTCATTCAGAATGCATGGTGATGAGATTGGATCCTTTGCCCTCTGTTGTTTTCTCATCCTTTCTGTGACCTAACTTGGTGTTTCTGAGAAGGCCTTCATTTGTTAAGTGCCATCTCCTGTTGCCTTCAGCTCCAGCAGGTGACTTCCTGACTCAGCCCTGGCAGGTGACCCAGCCATCTCCCTTCTGCTCCCTTCCAGGAGTTCTGAAAGCACTATCTCTAATCAATTTGCTTCAGGAAAATTAGGCCAGATTTTTGCCTGCCAGGAATCCCATCCACTCTCTTTAATCACATTGCTTCCTCTGTCTATCCCTCAACCCAGTTACTTGGTCCCTTACCACCTTTGCCCCCTCCTGTACTGTTGTCAAATAGTACAGAACCTCATTACAGGAATCAGCAAGTGCCCTGGGCATCTACAGGTTGGCCTGCCTCCTGGTGGCCAGAAAGCTATTGACTATTACCCTTGGAAGCTAAGGCAGGGCTGGCCCAACCCCAACACACACACACACACACACACACACACACACACACACACACACACACACAGAGCACTGATGTCCTTCAGTGGGGGATGTCCATCTGTGGAACAGAACTTTCAGAAGGGCTTTTCATTTACCAACTGTGCATCTGTCCTTCTCCTTCTCTGTTTCTGTCCTCTTCTTTGCAGGGTTCCTTGGGTAGATCAATTGCTCATGTTTGGGTGGGTTTCAAGATTCCCAGGAAGGCTGGGTGCTATGTTTTGTATGTGTAATCCTAGCTATTCAAGAGGCTGAGACAGGTCCAGACTGGTCTTGAACTACTGAGCTCAGGATTCAAAGGCCTGTGTGAACAATGTGGCAAGACCTTACTTATCTCTGGAAAGAAGTTCCCAGAAAGGAATATGGCCTGAGGACAGCTCCAATTTCTCTTCTCCCTTGCTGCAACTATTTTTTTCTTATTTATTGTAGTTTTAGAAGTGATATACAGTGGGATTACCTTGACACATGCCAACTAATAAGTACATTTCCTTCCACAGAGTATCATCTGTTCCTTCATCCTTTCTCATTCCCTCCCTCCCATCTCCACTTACACATTGCATAGTTCACTTTCACCAATGTCCAGCGCAGCCATGGTGCTCCAGTGCTGCACTTTTTCATCTGTTTTTCTCTATTTCATCTCTTCCTATAACTTTGCTTTTCCCATCCTCATTCCTCTGTCATTTTGAACACATCTTTTCCTACCCAACCTATATAAGCAGGACTAACAAAACTGCCAAAGAGGAATGGGATTTGGCCTAGATTGTCTATCAGTCTTCTTGCTGTTTTCAGGACTTTCTTTGAATAATTTATATGGACTATGTCATATTTGCCAGTGTGTCTCCATTTAGCAAAATGAATCCATTCACTTCATTGTTGGTCAATACTGTTCACACAAGCCAAGATGAAGAAAAGATTTTTTTGTAATATTTTCTTATATTTGTATGTCTTTAACATCATGGATCCTATGATGACATGATTCAGGAAGCCCCTTCACTCACAGTCATCAACACACAAAACCAGCCAATAGAACAATCCTACTGACTACTTTTTCAGAGTCTGAAATGGACCAATTTATGTGAACATGTGTCTCTGTGATGGAAATTATTTAGTCCTTTTAGAGAACTGGTTTTATTTGAGGAGAAAACAGGTACCTTGAACATTATGATTAGAACTGATTGACAATGTTGGTTCTAGGACAATTTACTTTTCTCAGATATTAGCCTCAAGAATGGATTTGGCCCAATGATCTGTGATTCTTCCCTTGTGTTGACTGTTATAGAAATGCCTTCTGTCCCTTCCTCCCTCTTCCTTCTCTTTCCAGATCATTACCATATAAAAGAGACACTGTGAGTGCTTTTTGACTCTCACAAGTCTGTTTGGTTCTGCCAAAGACTTTTTCAATAAAAAAAATCTCTCATTGCTAAATTTAATCAGAGTTTTTTTCTTCAATTATGAAGAAAGGGGAAGAGAATTCAGCTAACACAAATGAAGATTTCAGATTCACCAAATTTAATCCCAACAGGTAAATAACATAGGGGGAGGGAGAAAAGACAGTAGCAGACTATAAGGAAAATCCCAAAAGCTTTCCAGAAGAGACCTGCTTGTGAAAGAGTATAGGACTGAGGATTTAGTTGTAACAGAAGGAAAAATAAACCCAGAAGCAATAGAATCAGGCAGTCTGGGAGGTAGAAGCCTCCTACTGCGGCTAATATTTCTTTAAGTCTAAATATAGTCACTATTGTTAGAAGGGAAAAGTCCATTTATTTTAAAGATAGGGGATGAAAAGAGCTTTATCAGAGAGTTGAGTTTGAAACCATATTTGAAAAAAAACAGGGTGGGGCATTCCTTCAGAGATAGTATTTCCTGATGTGTGAGCAATACTTGAATTTATTCATGGAAGTAAGTGCAATAGGAGTAGATTGTCTTGTACATCTTTATATCTGGCAGTACCCTCCTGCTTTGTGAACCCTTGTGTCTAACATATCCAAACCCTTCCTTCTTTCCCCCCAATCTCTGGGAGATAATTTATTCCTGCAGAGAAAAATGGAAGTGGAAAGTATCTCACTTTTTCCAGGAAATTCTCTTCTTAGCTCTTCTTCCTTCCCACAGCCTCAAATTTTATTAACTCTATGAATTTCCTGCAGATTAAATTTTTGTTAGTTGTTTGTGTTCAGTTTTTCCTACTGATATCCTGGGCTTGACTCTTAGGACTGAATCTAAGATGAAACAACTGGGATTTTCTACCTGAGGAAGGTAATGGTTTCTTAGAGTTGAGTCTTGTTGATATAGAAGCCCACCCTCCTCCAGCTCATCCAGGTCACTGTCCACGGTGCTGACAGAATGTTTATAGTCCATTTGAGGTAATTTCTTAACTTAAAGATACCTTAGACTAATATTTTGTTTTGGCTAAAGTCCCATGAATTATTTCCAAATAAAACTTACAAGCATTTTCTTAGTTACAGTTGAGAAAGCTATCTGTGGGCATGTGTGTCAGGATTACTAATGAGATTTAGCAGCTCTTCTTTTTCCTTTACCCTTACCTATATCCATTCAGAGACAACAAGCCCAGTGATATCAGTGAAATTATGTGGGACAAGCCCTGCAGAGGATGCTCATGTATGTTTGGGTGCTGTCAAGTTGAAATAATCTCTGAAGACTTTCCATGGCCAGATCTTGCTCCTACAAGTAAAAAAATAAAAATAAAAAGCAAACCACATAGCATAGATGGGGGAGGGGCGTCTCTAATGGTTGTTTAGAAGTAGGTTAATTATAGTGGCGGAGAGCCTAGAGACGCATGTATGGTAAGCCAGTGTGTGGATGTCGCTTCTTGTTCTGAGATGGAGTGCCTTTGGAGGGTTTTGAGTTGGGAAGTGCCATCCACTATCACAGCTATCCACCTGGTAGCTGTGTCAGGAAGAGAATGGAGAGACTAGAGGGAGGGATATCAGTTAGAGAGCACAGTAATAACCCAGTTAAGAAACGATGGTGACTTAGTAAGTACAGGTGAGTTGTAACAGAAGTGTAGTAAGAAGTAGTCAGATGCTGCCATGGGCTTTCATTTGGGTGTCTCACAGTGGAGAAGAGAAAGACTTTTGGCCTGATCAACCAGAATGATGGAGCTACTCATGAATTGGGTGATATTTTTAGAGGATCAAGTTTGAAGGGTGTGGGTTAGGGTTGGAGGAAGAGTAGCTGGGAATCAGAGTTCAGATGCAGAGCTCAGTGGACTGGCTGAGTAAATTTCAGAGCCATCGGTAGTGTGGTGGTGGGTATTTGAAGCCATGATATTGGCTGAGAATATTCGAGGAGTAACCATGGGGAGAGAAGAGAAGCAGTCCAAATCTGAATACCCACAGGGAGAGAAGAAATGTTCATTGATTCAGTGACACCAATTGAATGAAGGACAAATGTCTAAAGTTCTAAATGCCAAAACATAAGAGGATAGACAAGAATATAACCTTTACTTCTGGAAGGAAAAGGATAAAAACATATACCCAGCCTACAAAAGTTCACTATTTTATTATACACCACAGAATATCTCCTCTCATAACTGCTCTGTCACTGACCCTCTCAGCCCTAAGACCACTTCCTACCAACATCTTGAGAATAAGTGTGTACAATGTGGCACCTTAGAGCCTGGTGACTGCTGTTTTTCTCTCTTTACTTCCCATTAGAAATACTCTAGAGGAAACAGGAGGTCAGGGCATGATGAGGCTGAAAATGAAAGATCTGGTCAACAGTTGGCTTTGGCTGTTCCACGATTGCCTTGATTTCTTGACTCTGCTACTTAAGCAGCAAGCAAGATACATTCTCCTTTAGGAAGGGCTGAATCATGTATCTAGCATAAGAAGTTGCCTGCCAATGGGTGGAGTATACAATCAGTGCTCTAGCACCTGCCTGAGAAATTATGCCTACTGGGCATCTGATGTGAAGAGAGCTCAAGGATAAGACATAAATGCCAAGGGGAGTAATCTCCATGATGTGGGAGGTAGCCATGATGGCTTCAGAACTAACCTTTATCCCCTGACTCCCCTAACCTCCCTCTAACCTCTAACCTCTCTAAACTCCCTCTAACTTCCTTCAGCCATCTTCTGTAGACTTGAGTGTTGAGATGCTTAAGATTATTTGGAGCATATTTACATGCGCATTTTAAGAGTTTGTGTCTTTTCTTGGGTTTGTTTCCCATCCTTAGCATTAATCTGACATTTATAAGAGCAGGGACTATGTGCGCTGTTTCTATCCCAAGCATGGCCCATCTTCACAGCTGTTGACCCTCTACCTAGGAATAACCCACTTTAAAATCTAAAGGTTAAAAACTAGATAAAATAATGCCAAAGAAGAATAGGCTAAAATGGAGCCTGCAGAGATAAGTGGATGATAAAAAAAAATGACTATGATGATCAAATATAAAGTCTTGAGCCAAACACCCACACAGGAGCAGAGAATCAGCAAAATGGAAATGGTAGGAACTAGTGAAAGTGCTCATGGGGGCAGGGTTTCCATTCACTCAATTGAAGGCAGAGGCTGATACAGATTGGCTCATGGGAAATTCAAACCCTGTCCAGTTGGTGTCAACACACAAGAAGAAGACAAGAAAGGACAGCCTTCTTGTCTTGCAGCACTGAGTAAAGACTTTTACATGTAAAGTCCTTCTGGTACAGAAAAGTCCATTCTCATAAGGCTCTAGTGCTGGAGCCTCTCAGTCTTCCTCTCTCTTCACATGGCCATACCCTCTACCACATTTGCTCATCAACCATGTGTTCCATTTCTTCTCTGTGTGTGGATAAGATTTATAGAGATGGAGTCCCATTCCCAAAGAAAGATGACAGGGGCTAATGGACAAAGGATGGGTACAGAGCATTAAAGGTGCTGCTGTCCAAAGGTATCCTCTACCTACATCAATGGAGGCAGAAAGGACTAGGAATAGGTGCTTCCTTCTTCATGGTTTGGTCAGGTGAGGACATCCCATGCAGAGCAGTCAGCACACAAAGAAGCCCTAAGGACATTGTGGCAAGAAAGCTTAAGTTCAATAAATGAACACTATCATCCTAAAGAAGGGGTAGCTCTTGATGAGTTTCCTGGCTACAAATGGGTGTTTTTCTGAGAGAAGTTGGGACTGACTGAGGGAGGCAGGGGCAAATCCTGTTAAAGGGACTCAGCAGGAAATCCTTTCATGTAATCGGTTCCCACCGATTTCCCCGGTTCATCTGTTTTATGAGTTAATCAGCTTTAATCCTGGAGAATCCAATGCAGTGTAGATAATGACAGACATGTAAATGTAGGCTTTGAAGTCTGTAATTCCCTATTGCAAGATTTTATAACCAGGCCTGCTAGAACTGGGAGCCCTTAGAGTCAACCAGAGGGGGAGTTGAGTGGGACTTCTGAGATGCTAGAAAGAGTGATTAGTTGAAGATGCTCTGGGCATGAATTTGTTGGAAACCATGGGTGAGAGAATTCATGACCAGACTCTACACAGAGTAAGAACAATGAAACAGTTCTGACCTGTCTTCTTCCCTACCCTTTCATATTGTCCTCCTTTTGCTTGTCATATCAGATGGTCTTGTAGCTACCACCTCAGCCTTCTGCCCAGCCTGCCATCTTCTGTTTCCCTTCCCTCCCAAAGTCAGCCTCTTTACTGTCAGTCACCTGAGGTCTTCCTCTAAGCCAACCAAAGTAGAATCTCAAGAGTGCCTTGGTGAATGCCAGGGCCTACCTTCTTAAGAGTCCAGCACCATTACAAATACCTACAGTGATACCTAGATGTCACTCAAGTGAAAACAGAATTGTTAATTCAGAACCTTAACCCTGGACAGCGTATTGATAAAGTGATAAATGGTGTGATTGTAAGCATTGTGGCAGTCTAATACAGAATGTAGTTTCACAAGGAGGGGCTTCCTGGGGGTTCCTAGATACTCTTACTGCATCTGAACATACCCAAATATGCTTTGTAGCCACCAACCCTAGCTGCAATGCCTCTCAGTAAATGCTAGCCTGCAGCCAAATTCCCATAAGCTCCCTTTCTCAAGTCTGAGCATGTCCTGTACTTGAGCCCGTTGGCTTGAATTCCACTCAGAAGATCTCTCCAGTTTGCACCACTTTCTCAGAAGTATATTTTTCCTAAGAATTTGAACTGTGTGTGAGAATTTGGCTCAGTGGTAGAGGGCTTGCCTTGCATGTATAAAGCCCTGGGTTCGATTCCTCAGTATCACATACACAGAAAAAGTCAGAAGTGGCACTATGGCTCAAGTGGTAGGGTGCTAGCTTTGAGCAAAAGAGGCTCAGGGACAGTGCCCAAGTCCTGAGTTCAGGTCCCAGAACTGGCAAAAAAAAATATAGGAATTTGAAGTGTGAAATAAAGAAGACTGGGGCCATGTTCCATGATGCTTGTTTTGTTTAATGGATGATTTCATCTGTTGTTTCTTGTGTCACCAAAAGCCAGGAAAAGGAACTTTTCTTGATAGCTTAGAAATGGAGGAGCCCAGGCATCTGAGTTACAGAAAGATGCTGGCACAGTATTCCAAATGGCCTGTCACCTAGTCTAGAAAGTGCTGGGTGACTTGCTAATGGCCTGAATGTGTGTGCCTCCTTTTCCCTAATTTATATTTTGAAGCTTAATCTCCAAGCAGATAGCATTAGAAGAAGGTAGTGCCTTTGAGAAGTGATTAGCTTAGAAAGCTCTTTTTTTTGTAAATGATTTATATGCTCCTATAAAAGAGATCTCTTCTCACCTTGTGAAGACTCAGCAAAGAGTACTGTAGATGCGGCAGACAGAGCCCTTGCCAGACATGAAATCTGATGATACCTTGGTGTTGGACTGCACAGGCTCTAGAAGTGTAAACAATAGGTTTCTGTTGGTTACAAATCACACTGATTAAGGTAAATGGACTAAGGCCACTTCTCTACTGAAGACTGATGAGATTTGTCCTAGAAGCAAGAGCTTTTGCTCTTAAGCCATGATCGTGCAGGGGAGGATCTGGCTGCTTTATAACTTCCCAGCAAAGATGCCTGCTATGGGCTCTCTGCCAGGACAGAGGTGAGTGCAGCCTCCAGCAAGTAGGATGAATCCTACAGTTGAGTATAAATTCTGCGCCTTTCTTGTCTGACCCATTGCCTCCCAGGCACCTCTCCCAGACCACTATTCACTTGGATGCTGCTAAGTTGGTACTTGAGTAGACATCTGAGCTGGCTCTGCATCCCAGACACCAGGCTGCCTGGTTTGCTGGTGGGGTGTGTGTAGAAGCAGATCTTACAAAGGGAATTTATGGAGTCTGATTCTCAGTAGTGAGAGACACAGCTGCCACTTCCTTGGGTGGTATTGGGCCCCCCTGATGATTCCTAAATGAATTTCTGAGATGCTTGGGGTCCTCTATGAGACCCTGGCCACCAGAGCAGACTTATTGGCTTTTGTTCCAACCTTGCACAAGTCAACTTTGCACAGGAAATCAGGCGTGGCTGAGATAAACAGCAGGATCTCTCTTTTGCCATGCAGATGGCAAATGCCCGGTAGAGCCAGGAAGAGGAATAGGGCAGAGCAGACTTTGCTCCATGTTTGTTCAAGTAATGGTTTGCAGTCTTAACAAATGTACCTGGAGCTCTGTTGCTTTACTTGAGAACTCTATCAGAGCCTCTCTAAGGCAGATGCATATTTGAACAGCTACAAAAGTGTTTTTAAGGAAGTAGTATAATCTAGATTTATACCTGTCGTTATTTTTCAAGGTCTTGGTGGCATTTCTGGAAATCCCACCTTTTATGAAATTTCTCACAGTGACTAGAAATAAACATTTCAGTTCTTCTCCTTCCTGGCTTCTATAAACACATCCCCTTTTCCTTTCTTAAACTTCTGTAAATAATATCTGTATGGAGAGAAAAGAGCAGTGGGCCAGCCAATGTGAAAAATTGGATGGTGGCAGTTAAAACTATAGAGAGGCTCTGGTCACTGTGTGGCCTAGGAACAGATCCCATTCTCTGCCATTCTGCTAAGGGCCATGGAGGGCCTTAGTCGACTTCTCAGTGATAGGCAGCACACCCGGGATTTTTATTCCAAGTATAATAGAATTTTACAAACACATATACACGTTATTACTAAAAGTGATATTTCCTAGGAAGTTAGGGAAGGTATTGAGGGAGCCAGAAATTTCTCAGCTTCATTTCTGTGCCTAAAATGTTGGTGCTGAACTGGAGAAAGAAGATTTAAGAATATAATGGGTTGGAGACAATTCATACACCTCTGCTCCCTGTTTTCTGATCACTTGACCCCTTCCATAGGGTCTTATGAACAGCTGTCTAATGAACAGCAGAATCCTCATTTTGCACAAGAGAATTTAAAAGACAGGACAAGTAAGGCAAATGCCCTTGTGACTGCCTGGATGCTGTCTGGAGAAGAGGGTTCTAATGGCCACTGAGATAGTTACCCATCCCTATTAAAAGCAGAAAATATACTTGGTTTGATTACCATTGGCCTTGAGGAGGCAACATGAGTATTCCAAATTGCCTTTAAGTGTCCTTTGAAAAGGATGCCGCTAAAACATGGGGAGTTGCTGGACTTGGGTCTGGAAATAGCCTTTCTCCAGGGGCAGGCAGCTCTTCAAACCAGGTAGGGGATCTAGGCAGTTCAAAGTGATGTTTGTTTGCTGCCATATCTGACTTCCTGGCCTCTCAGCATCATCCCACCCCAACTTGTTCCTGACTTTTCCTCCACATAGTAAGATGTAATATGAGTTGCACTGAGGAGTGTTAGAAAAGCAAGGGGAATGGCAAATCCCAGCACTGATGTTTAACTACATTCAAAATTGCAGGGGTCAAATTGCAGAGGTAGGAAGTGAGACCACTTCTCAGTCTATGGCAAATTTGATATCCTTAGAAAGGTTTCTGAAGAAATCCCGTTGGTACCTAAGGCCACCTGCCATTTCACTCCTTCTTTTTTTTAATCTCCCTGTCAATAGCTCTTTCTGACCTAGACAAGCTATGTTTTGACATCCAGGGACTTAACCCTGAACTTGTCCCTTTGGAAACCCATAGTACCTGCCATTGAGAAAGAAGGACATTTGGACTTGAGTCTAATTTCTCTGCCTAGCCTAAGGCAATGATAGTTCTCTGCGGCTTTGAAAGGTCATCGTCATCATAATGGCAGACATTTAAATAGCATGTTCCATTGGACAGGCACTATCCTTAGCGCTTTGTAAGTGCAACTATTTTAATTTTATCCACATGCCACAGTTGCTCAGAGGACAAGAGCACTGTCTGTAATTTTAGAGCAAGGCTTTGGGCTTTACCTGAGAGCTACCTACGGGGATGAATGTGGAAGGCTAGGCAGAAGCTGGGGGCCCCTAAATTCTCAATTGACCTCCTCAGGTCTAGATGGTTTATAGCTATGAATGAGAAAGGAATGGGTTAAAAAAAAAAAAAGGACAGCAGATATTATTCAGTCCCCTAAATCTCAAGCTTATGTGTCAAAGCTACAGCACTAATTGGCTCAAGTGTTGACTTAAAATTTGTACTTGCAAATTTTGAGAGTGATTTTTTAGACTACTAATAATGGTTTGAGTTTTATTCTGGTGTGTGTGTGTGTGTGTGTGTGTGTGTGTGTGTGTGTGTGTGTGTGTGTGTGTGTGTGTGTGTGTGTGTGCGCGCGCACGCGCACACGCGCACACGCTCCCACACTGTTGATTTGAACTCAGGGCCAGGGTACTGCCCCTTAGCTTTTTTTTTTCTCAAGGCTCACACTCTACCAATTGAGGAAAAGAAAATTTTCTTCTTGGTTAATTGGAGATAAGACTTTCACAGGCTTCTCTGCTCAAGATGGCCTCAAATTGTAGTCCTTAGGTCTCCCCTTTCTGAGGAGTACTAATAATATGTTTTGGAGAGGTGCTTCTATCTTTATCAAGGAAGGAGGGTTTTATTGATTTCCTGGGTTAGTAAACAAAATAGATTACATATCTTTTTCACAATAAATTGTGAGGTATTTTAGAAGCATGACAGTCAACTACAAATGTTTTCTCATGATTTACTCTAACAAGTATCTGCATTGGAGGTTTTATGTGTAATAAGGCCTTGCTAATTCTTGCTTTTGGACATGCTTTCTTGTGTGAAGTGCCCCTCACAAGCTGGAAGCCCCCCACCCCCCACCGCAGCAATGGGCAGCTGGTTTGCACATCCTCTGCCGTTGTTCCCCTAAATATCTAATGCTAACTTTGGAGTATTTTTTATATGAAGCTCCACTTTGACTTTGAATCATGAGGATTGGAGAGGTCATTTTTTTTCTTGACATTCTCATAGCCAAAGTTCAGGCCAGCAGCAGGAGAAATACAGATATAAAATTAAAAGGTACCTAGGAAAAAAATCACTTATTATGAGTAATTTGGTCTCTTGGTTATAAACATATCCTGTGCTTTGATTTCCCTTCCCCACTTGCATGCCAGAGAATTTTAAAATGCAGAATGTTGGAGGGGAATCATTATTTTTAACTCCCTTCTGCCCATATGAAAGCCAAGCTTTTCAGTCTCATCTGTAATACATCCTGAGCCATAGTATAATCTACTGAGCTCCCATCCTGCTTTGGTAGCTTTAGGTTCTTACCTGGAGGTATTTACCTTGGCTTATGAGTCTTCAGGCTGCAGGAACACTTACGAATTGCAGTACTTTGAATAAGAAAGTACCTAATGAAGGCCCTACGGAAAGTTAGGATGCAAATGAGATCTCGGAGAAGAACAGCTTGCCCAATCCAGCTGGTTTCTAGTAAGATTTTTGCTAGTTCTATGTACTGTATGGGCAGTGGCATATGTAGGGCTGTATTTTCTGCTTAAGAGGCTATCTATTCAAGGTTGCTTTTCCTTTGTTGCCTTTCCATTTGTACCTAGCTCTTTCTGCTAAGCTGTTCAATGTCAAGTATGGCATGTGGGTCTCTGGGTGGCTCTCTGGGGTGTGTGTGTGTGTGTGTGTGTGTGTGTGTGTGTGTGTGTGTGTGTGTGTGTGTGTGTGTGTGTGTGTGTGTGTGTGTGTGTGTGTGTGGTGTATGAGGGAGGCAGGGGTGAATAATGAGGAGAGAAAGAGAAAGAGAAAAAGAATTTGCATGTGTGTATATGCAGTTGGCAAATGTCAGCATATGTTCAACAACTGGTTTTTAACATCTTTTTCAATTTCATGGAATAGAATGACCAGAGAGAAATCCATGTGTGATTTATATGTCAACAAGGCAGAACACTCACTCCAAGCTTAAGTTTGGTAATTACTACACTGAGATGTATCATTTCTCCATTAGCCTCCATTTGTTTATTATTTTACCTATCTAACCACATGCCGTCTGTGTGACCGTTCACTTATAATCCACTTACTCATTCATCCACTATTCAGAAAGAATTCCTTTTGTGTCAGGCACTGGCAATGAGAGCATCTCCCTCACATGATCTCAGGCTCTGATGTCATCACAAAGAGACACTGAGACATTCTGGAGACAGAGCTCATCGAACTTGGACAAAGGGTTCAAGTGTCTTCAGACTTGTAGGGCTTGGCTCATTATAGCTTAGAGAAGTTGTTTGCCAGACTTCCTAACTGAGGAGCTTACTTTTAAATATAGGTTTGGATATAAATCCAGAAGGAATAAGAGTCAGTAGATATTTGGTGTTATCCAAGAGTCTGCATTTAACCCACAACTGGTGATTCTGATGCAGATTGCCTTCTGACTGCAGAAAGCACAAAACCTCACAATCTTATTGGTCCTACCTTATGCATTTCAGAGTTCCTTCACTTTGCTTTCAAGTTCAGGCTAATACCTTTTGTTTAGAGGATCATTAAGATACCTGTAGGATTAGTGAACACTGGGCACAGGGTTCAGAGGGATTTGTTTCTCTAATTTTGTCTTTTCCTCCTCCTCCTCTAAAATGTCCACCACCTCCTCCTCCTCCTCCTCCTCCTCCTCCTCCTCCTCCTCCTCCTCCTCCTCCTCCTCCTCCTCCTCCTCCTCTTCTTTCTTTTTTCTTCCAGTACTGGGGCTTGACCCCTGGGAACTGACCCTTAGCTTTTTTGTTCAAGGCTTGTGTTCTACCAATTGAATAACAGCTCCACTTCAATTTTATTGTTGGTTAATCAGAGATAAGAATCTCATGGACTTGCCCACTTGGGTTGGCCTCATATCCCAGTCCTCAGATCTCAGCCTTCTGAGTAGTGAGGATTACAGGTGTGAGCTACTGGTGCCCAGTAAATTTTGTAGCTTCTTATTTTATAGCCATTTTGTTTTAAATATTAAGGGAAAGATAAAAATGCAGAAGCACCAAGCAGTAGCTGATGTTGGACTCTAGAGAAAGCTTGCCAAGAAATTTTCAATTACCTGCATTTGTGAAAAAGATCTTGCACGGTTCAAGATGGGGATGATTGTTGCATATATGATGGCAGAGCTTCAAGGTAAATGCTTTGAGAGTATCAATATCTTATCCTGATCCTGTACATAAAGTTTCCTTTCCTCCACTTTGTCCTGAACAATGAAAAGGTAACAAACATACTTTCACCTATGGGCTGTCTGAGTAAGAGACTCCATGTACTCACTTGAACTCATTGTGTGGGATCTTTGGTGACTAAAAATGGAAGTAAACCTTTTCTCTCCCCATCTTTGAAATCTCTCTCTCCCCTTCCTTCTCTCCCTCTCTTTCCCTCTCTCTCTCTCTCTGTCTGTCTGTCTGTCTGTCTGTCTCTCTCTCTCCCTCTCTCTCTCTCTCTCTCTCTCTCTCTCTCTCTCTCTCTCTCTCTCTCTCTCTCTCTCTCTCTCTCTCTCTCTCTCTCTCTCTCTGTTTGTCTGTCTGTCTCTCTGTCTCTTTGCCCTTGTGACCAGAATAGTTTCTTCTACAGAATGAGTAACTTGTACTAGAGCAAGAAAAGAAACTGTTGCTCTTCCTAATCCAGCAAAGCAGCAAGACATTGATAATTGCTCATCATTATTAATGATTATTGACCTTTTAACACACACCAAACAGTGGCTGGGCCAGACCAAACATAGTTTCACAGTCATACCCTCAGGCCTTCTTACTGCTTGGTTCATGGGGAAAGCTATGGGAAAGGCCCTCTGCTCTCTTCTGGGCTGTACTTTTGAAGGACTAAGGAAAGTAGCCTCTTGTAGCACCCTGGGTACTATCCGTGGTCCTGAATCTTTAGGCATGCTTTTCATTTTGACTTGGCTGTTCGAGTGTCCACCACAGTACTTGAGCAGTTGAATCCATCTCTTTAATTACCTCACCCTGTATTTGAAGATGCCATCATTAAAATATGGTGAATTCTGGTGGTTCCTGGTTTGGATAAGGAAATTTAGGCTGTGGCCACAGAAAAGTGTGCCGTGTTGTGCTGTGAATTGGGCCAAGAGGAATTGAGCCTGACCTTGATCCTGTCAGCATTGAGACTAAAGAATAGGACTGTCTTGTCTGTCTGGGTGATTAGCCTGGACACTCCTGCCCAAGTTCCATGACATTTGAGTGTCCAGTGCCATCCAGGCAGGGCTTCCTCTGTCCACTACATTAATGATGATAGCAGACGTCTTGAGCTGCTGGTCGTAACGGGATTCATGAAAAATCAGATGCTCCCAAGTAGCATTTATTTCAACTTGCTGTAATTGGCAAATCAGCAAATGAGACTTCTTTTCAGAAGTTGGGCAACTGAGACTCCTTGGTTTATCAAGAGCTAGTAACTAAGATCTTGTTCACTTGCCTTATTTGTAACCTATACTGAGTAGACTGCTTTCTGCATTGGAATGGATAAAAATAATTCTGAATTTCTGAAATGTCTCTTTGTTCTTTCATTCCTTTGTCAGAAAAGAAAGCATACAACTCCTATCAGCCAAACTGGGAAAGTGACAATGAAGGCACACTGTCCTGTTTTCTAGAAGCTTACAACTCAGACAGGCAGATAGCTAACTGTTACATAATACCATAGAGACTGCCCCGAGGTAGAAAATTCTTCTCAGAAAGGTGACATTTGTACTTGACTTTGAAGGATGCAGAGAAGCTCAACAGACAGAGAGGCATGATGGGTATTTTGACCAAGCACACATGGATGTGCCAGGCCTGGCTGAGGAGCTGTGAGCAGTGGCCAGGGCCCAGCGCGGGGGACTGGGCAGAAGTGGCTACAAAGTCTGTGAAGAGCCTTGGAGGCCCTTGGAAAATTGAGTGAGGCAAGTATAACCCTAGCTACCCTGAAGAACTGAAGAACTACAGTTTGTTTTTAAACTTCTCTCCTCCTGTGCCTCTGCATAGATTTCCTCCCAGCCCCCAGGCCATCAGACTCTCTTTTGTCTTGGAGTCTTCCTTCATCACCTTCTTCTTCCTCCCGGGCTGACTTAAGTGATCCACTGCTAGTCCTACCATTAGCTATCCTGTTGGGTTATAATTACCCTCCATGTATCTAACTTCCTAGTCAGATGGGAATCTTTCTTAAGTCTGAGGCTGGGTTTTGTCTAGTTCCTACGATGCCATAGGAAACATGTGCAGTAAACATCTTTTGGATGAATTTAGAAGAAATTGAATGCCCTTAAGCTTCATAAAGATGGAACTTAATATGTCATATCTAGAAGATCGGAAATACTATCATTAGTGATGTGTCTGCGCTGGGCAGCTATTTGCTATAAGCAGTGAGAAGCCTTTGGGAACAGAAGTTTCACAAGAGATAGTGTTATCCAGGGAGGACTTAATGCAGTTAGAAGCTATACTCTAGCCTGGAGGAAAGGGTTAATTGAATGACAGTGATGAGATGATAGTGCTGATTAGCTAAGCCTTTACATCTCAACCAAGATGTCTCAGCTGAAGTGGCTGCGGTGGCTCTCAGCCTCTCAGCCTCTCAGGAAAGTGGGCATTTCAATAAGGAAAATTGTTTTCCATCATTTCCTCCAGACAGGAAAAGTCAGGGAGATGGCATGTTCTGTCCCATATAGCCGCCAGAGGAAGATGTTTCAATTCGGATGGTTTTGCCTTAGAAAATGAGGACTATTAACTGAAGCATTCATTGGAATTGGCAGGAGGACTGTCTGTCTGAGCAGATAAGGTATGAGGCTGCTGTTGGCCATGGACGCCCTTTGAGAGTTGCTACTCTCTCTGTAGGCCCCAGAAGGCCAACCCTGAAGTTAAGGTCCGACTAAAACCCACAGCATCTAGCTGGATTCTGATGGTAAAGGAAAGCAAAAGAATTTTACATATCTAAGAATCTTATTCAAAAAGCCCATGAGCTCTTTTGTTTGTTAGGGGAAGACTCTTGAGCTTCAGATTATTTCTTATTTTATTTATAAGGTAAGTAAGCAATAATGCTTTAAGGTAAGTAGGCAATAAAAGATTCCTCTTTTCTGAATTCTAAGTCTGCTGTAATCAGTAAGAAAGCCATTTGACCTATGCTTTCCTAAACTTCCTTAATGACTGAAATGTCACCGAAGAAAATAAGCACAGGCTTGGAATCAGATTCAGATTCTAACCCTACTGCATACCAGGTCATTCTTCTTCAGTCCTGAATGTACATTAGAATCATCTAGAAGTTTTAAAACATATTCCACCCTAGAAATTCTGATGGTTTGGGCTGAGTTGCAGGCTAGGCACTGTGGTTTGAGGTCCTAAAATTATACTGAAACTTGGTGCTGGTGGCTTATAGCTCTAATCTGAATTACTCAGCAGCTGAGATCTGAGGATCATGGTTTGAACCCAGTCCAGGAAGACAAATCTGAATAATTCTTATCTCCAGTTAGCCAGCAAAAAGCCAGCAGTGGAGGTGTGGCTCAAGTGGTAGAGTACCAGCCTTGAGTGAAAAAGCTAAGCAAGAGCATGAGCCCCTGAGTTCAAGCCCCTGTATCCAGTATATACACACACACTCTCTCTTTCTTTCCTGTGTATACACATGCACGCACGCACACACACACACACACACACATACACACACACATGCACACATACACACACAAGGCACATCAGGACTAAGAACTATTAAACTAAAAAGATTTGCCTTGAAAAATTACCCCACCTTATTTTTTTTTCTTGCTAGCAAACTTGGAATTATAATGCAAATTTACTTATACCAATGAAATCAGATAAGGTCTGATCAGTAAGTTTTAATGACTGTTATCACATTTCTAAAGGTAAGATCACAGTTGACTCACGTAAGCTGACCATTTTAGTTTCCACATAAATGACACAGATCAGACTTTATCCCTAGACATTGCAGTGAATGTGAGAGGCTGTGTAGACGTGACCCAGATCAGCCTGTGTCTGATTGGTGGAGAAGAGTCCTCATGTCACTGCAGGCACAGGTCACAGGCTTCCCCATGCATTGATAGCGTGCTAGAACTACAGCATCAGAACTGCCCAGCTCCCCTTCATCTCACATGTGGCCCTTTGTAAAGCTTTCAAGCACTGAACTGTTTTAATGCCCGTGGTTAACTTGTTTGTCTTCTTCATTGAAGAATTATTGATTTGTGTGTGTGTGTGTCTTTTAAGCTCAAAGAAACCAGGATGCTAAAACCAAAGAAACTAAGAAGTGGAAAAAACCCCACAAAACTTGCTTTTCTTTCCCAGTTTTGCTTAGGACATTGGCTGATAGTTCTCTGGCATAAGGTGGCCTTCTTCGGCTTTGAGGAGGTCATCAAGGTAGCCAACTAACATTATCATTAAGGGAAAAGACATTCAGAGTTGTCCTTCCCTGGGCAATGTGTTTGGTGCCATGATGCACCTTTCCCTTCCCCTTCCCCTTCTAGGCCTGAGGAATGTCTGGTCCATGTGTTCATCTTCTGTCAGGGGAGAAATGCCATAGTCGCTCCTAGAGCAGAGAAGACTAACATTACCTACCATGACTCCTGCTAAAATCCTAACAAAGGAACATTTTTCCTGATGGCTAAAAGGGCAAGAGAGACCCAGTTTTACTCTATATAACATATATTTACATGTGTGTGCTGCTACTAGAGCTTGAATTGAGGTTGAACTAGGGTCTCGTTGCTGTCCCTTAGCTTTTTCACTCAAGGCTAATGCTCTACCACCTGAGCCACAGCTCCATTTCTGGCTTTTTGCTGGTTTATTTAAGGGTTTCACAGATGGACCTACCTGAGGTGCCTTTGAACCTTGATCCTTAGATCTTAGCCTTCTGAGTAGGTAGGATTACTGGAATGAGCCACCGGTTCCTGGTTCCATTCATGTGTATTTTTACCAGAATTTTTTTAAAATGTAAGTTGTCTTTTTTCTTCCCAAGGAAAAGAAGGATTTTTGAGAGATACCAGCTATGGATGAGGCCAAGCAGGTTTCCTGTCAGTTTTCTGTCTTATCTTCCCTGTTTATTTAAGTGCTTTGACCAAACACTTTTGCTGATTAATTCTTCCTCTTACAGTTGTATGCCCTTCAGAAGTCTGTTTATATTCCCACAAATGGGTGTTGATTTTATCAAGTTAAGTTGTCTTCCATGAAGCCTGTGAGGAAAAGGAAGCACATTAGCCCCAGCAAGGCAAACATGGAGTTTTCCCAAAATGCCTGGGTTCTCCTACACAAATGAAGTTAAACAAACAATGAAATTTCCTGGAGGTCATCTACCATATTGTAAATTGATTCTTCTTCTAGCCTAAGGATAGAGATTTTTTTTTCTTCTTGGAAGAGCCAATAGCGTGGGCAGCCTAAGACAATACTTGTCCGAATATTTGTCTGTTCCATCATGTACCAAAACTTTTTTTCTTCTTTTTTCATTATATATATTTTTTGTATTGTAAAGATACTGTACAGAGGGGTTACGGTTACATGAGCAAGGTAATGAGTTCATTTCTTATCGAGCATGGTTACCCCTCCTTTGTTTATCCCCTACCATCCCTTCCTCCACCCCCAACTCTTTCCTTCTCCACCCCTGGCAAAGTTGTAAAGTTCATTTTCTTTTTTTTTTTTAAATTTAATTTAATTTTATTTGTGAACATACTGTACAGAGGAGTTACAATTACATGGGCAGGATAATGCGTATATTTCTTACCAAGCATTGCAGCCTCCTCCTTTGTTTACCCTTAACATCCCTTCCCAGCCTCCCCCCTCCCCCCCCAATCCCAATCCTTTTCCTTCCCCCTCCTTCCCCCCCCCTCCCCTCCCCTGCACCAACGTTGTAAGTAAAGTTCATTTTCAACATAGTGTCTTGTATATCTCATTGTTACAATGGGTCAACTTGTATCCTTATTTCAGCATTTTGTTATTTACCTTCCCCTCCCCAAATTAGAAAAATGTATATACAAGATGCAGGACACCAGAAGCAAATACAGTGACAACAAGGGATGTACCATAGGGGAAGAACATACAAAGAAACAAAAAAAATTCACATAGTATATTATAAGTACATTAAAAAGAACAACAAGACTGTCATGGCTTGAGACATCTATAGAACCAATTTTAAGCTATTTGAAAATGTCAGGGAGAAGAACCATCATTCATTCTGTCCCTTGTATTGAGTCCATAATTTTGTACCAAGCAGGAGATAGAAGACAAATCAGACCCAGAAGATCCAGGTAAGCTGAGAAGGGAGAGACATATGTGATCTAGATAATTCTGATGATACGAGTGATGGATTCAGGGCAGAGCTCCTGGAGGTGGGAGCCGCAGAGGGTGGAATTCATCTGTATAGTCAGAGTCACCAGGCACTCCTCTACCTTCTGCTCCCAAGGACATAAAACTCTGGCAGCCCTGGATGGCTGGTCAGTGGATTTATGTCATGAGCCCCCTTGATCAACAGGACATAGTAGGGGTGGAGGGAGGTGATCCTTGGCTGCCAAATGGAAGAGTAAAATATGAATGTGTGTGACTGTAAACACTAAGCTAAAACAGCCTTGGGAGCCCCAGGAGGCCTTCTGGGGAAGAATCAATAGTCCCTTCTCTCTGTGGAGTTTTGTCTTTTATGAAGTACTTTCTCCTGCCTGCCTTTAGGCTTGACTTCAAACCCTGTGAAGCAACAGAGCTTATCCCACAGGACATGGAGGGACTGTTTGGGTCTGAAGTAAAATGTTTTGGCCTCTGGGTAGATTTTCCTTTCAAGTCTTTGTGAAGCTCACGGTCCCCTGTGCTGATCCAGCCCAAGGCCTTGGCCTGCTTTGAATTGGGGCGTGAACTCTTGTCTGGCAGCAATGGATAGTGGGCTGAGTATGTGGGACGAGGTCTAAGTCTGTTTAAAAACAGGACAGAAAGCTGAGACCATCTGAAATCCCCTCCTGGAGCACAGAGAAGAGGAAAGCTCAGAACTTGCCACTGCTTCGGATAGGTTCTTTCTCCAGATTCACCTTTCTCTCAGAGAAGCAGGAGGGGCTGAGACACAGAGTGAACACAGTTCTCCTGGGAGCAATTGTGCCTGGGAGCAATTACCGCTCTCCTTTGAGGGAGAGTTGAAATTTTATTCCAACCCTCCACTTTTATACAGTCTCCTGTTAAGTCTCAGAGTCATATCTGGGTTCTTATTATTCTAAAAACAACACAAAAATACCTCAAGAGAAAATGCATTTTTATAAGATCTAAAAAAACAGCTTATTAAACTTAACAGCCAAGTGCTTTAGAGAGCGGATGGCAACCTTTGAAGAGCTGGAGCTCTTGCATTCATATAAAAATTTTTGCTAGAATTAAGAAAACACTTTTATCATCAGATTAGCCCATGGCTGCTAGTGGGAGCAGGGAGCTAAAAGCCATCCTAGCAGGGCCTGCGCTATGCAGATCTATTCACCCAGGACACCAACCACCTACTGGGTGTAAACTCAGTTCTAGGTGGAAGAGCTAGTTTCAGAAAACCTGAAATGAAACAGAGGGCCTGGCCTGGGATCCCAGCCTGGGCTCCCATGTGTTGAGGGCTTCTGTGCACACAGCTTTCCTCCACTCTGTAGATCACTGAGACTTAGCTGGAAAATAAGAGTGGGTTCCTTAGGGGGTCCTCCTGGCCCTGGAGCTCCAGAAGAAGTAGTATAGATGCTAAAACTATAAAGGAAGGAGATACAGAAAGGAAAGGCAGTGCCAGTGTCAGAGACGCTCTTAATATTAAGACATGTGGAGTCTTCATTGACTATTCTATCCTCACTACCCCACCAGGAAGCCCAATTGTCCTGGAAAATAGCAAGGAACAGAGGAACATCTAAGATGCTATAATATGTTTGAAATCTACCTCCTTTTCCCAGGCCTGGAATCCCTAAGACAGGGATTTTACTAGGTAGATCGGAAAAAAAAAAAAAAAAAAAAACATTAATTATGCTACTACATAATTATCGGCCAGAGTTTGTAGAAGAAGAAAAAAGACAAAAATAGGTCAAATTAGCCTATTTATTTATTGGCAGGGCTGGGGTTTGAATTGATCCTGTGTTTCGTAGGCAAGGGATCTACCATTTAACCATGTCCCTAGCTCTTTTGGCTTTATTTTTCAGATAAGGTGTAGAGCTTTTGCCCAGGTCTAGCCTTGTGCTACAAATCTCCTATCTCTACCTCCAGAGTAGCTGGGATTACAATTATGAACCACTGTGCATAGTGAGGTAGTAAGTAAAAAGTAAGATAAGGTCTTACTTTTTCCCAAACTAGACTAATAATCCATAATCATCCCACCTTTTCCTCCCAAGTGGCTTGAATTACAAGCATGAGTTATCATACCTAGACTCAAGTTAACTCATTTAGATATAATGAAAACTCTGTTTCCTTTTGATTTTTGTGTATGTGTGCGCATGTGTCAGTATTAGGGCTTGAACTCTGGTCTTGGGCACTTTGTTCTGGTCTTGGGCTTTTTTGCTCAAGGCTAGTGCTCTACCACTGGAGTCACAGCTCCACCTCCAGCTTTTTGGTGGTTAATTGGAGATAAGAGTCATATAGACAACCCTGCCTGGGCTGGCATTGCATCATGATCCTGGGTTCTCAGATTCCTAAGTAGCTAAGATTATGGGTATGAGCAACCAGCATCTAGCTTTCTTTATGACTTTAACCTCTGCCATTGGCATAGATTCTTCTCGGGTTCTTGCTGACACAATGCTCATGATAATTTGACCATGAGTGACTTCACCTTATTGTTTTCTTTAATTTCATGTGGTTATTCTTATTCTGATATATCATTACCTCAAGACAAGGATTTTATTGACAAGCCAGTGCAATGTCAGCCATCATGGAGAGTGTTTGGCTACATTCTTCTGTCTTCTTGGATTGCTTTATTTTTTTTAAATCAAAATAATTCAAAGAAATCCTCAATTCTCATTCCCAACCCCTTATTTCCCCTATACCTTTGTTTCAGTCTCATTCTAAGTTCTGGATATAAAAACTAACATCATCTTTTTGAACACTCTTGGCTCCTTAGTGCTCTTTCTGCCTTCTATCAAGCTGTCTTCTTCTGTCAGTTCTGTCCATTCTGCCTTCAGACGAGGCCGTGGCACATCCCATCTGTTATAAGTGTGTCTATGAACAATGTGGTCCCCATCTTCAAGGAGAAGAAAATCTTCCCATAGAAAAGAGTGAAAGGATATAGGACACATATACTCAGAGCTGAGAAGACAGAAAAGAGTCAATTTGACCTTTGTCGTACCACCCGATGAAGGGATACAGGTTATTTTCCAGAATCACATATGAAGCATTATGTTCCTACAGTTAAACCTGTTCGCTAACAGTTCAAAGAAAGCCAGTCATCACATATGTGTGATCTCAGCTAGTCAGGAGGCAAGAGGATCTCAAGTTTGAGGCTAGTCCAGAAAAAGTTATCTAGACTCCATCTCAAGAACAAAAATATGAAAATGAAAGGCACGAGATCCTGGGTAGTCCTCAGAGCTATAAAAAACGTTCAATGAAATTATGCATCTCATTCCATATTTTTAGTCATGCAAGAAAAGTGATCATTTTTTTCCCTATAATTCAGTTTAGGTTTCACTATAATTCCCCATGCCAGAAATATGGGCACCATACCTCATATTTCTTAGTTCTTTCCTGTGTGGTCCAATAGAATTTGCTGTGATAATGGAAATTCACCTGCACTGCTCTATAGAGTTGAGCTGCCCCAACCCTAGCTGACAAACACTGGATTGTAGTTAAGCCAGCTGGCGTGGTGAATTAGAAAAAAAAAAAATTGAGATTAAAGTCTTGGTATGTAACCCAGGCTGGCTTAGAATTTGAAATCCTTCTGCCTCAAGTCTCCAAGTGCTGGGATTGGAGGCATGTAACTCATCTCACCCAGCAACTTTTTAATTTCATATACATTTAAGTAGACCCATGGCTCTCAAACTGAACCATGCAGTTGTAGAAAATTTTATGTGGTACAGAATCACTTGGAAGATATTAGTTAGGAATTTAATCCTACAAATTGTTATCCACAACATTAGGAGCACCCAAAAATTATTTTCCTTGCCCTGAGATGTGCAAGTGATTGGTCTCCACAGGTCCTTGGGTCGTCTCAGATTCCTGACCCCAGACCTCTTGAAGGCTGTCTTCCTTTCAGCCAAGCTGTTCATACTTCAAGGTTTTGGGATGATGTACACTGTCTAACAGTTGCTACTAGCTTCTTGGGCCTATGAACACTTGAAACATGACTAGTTAGAACTCAGATGCTCTGTCAGTATCAAATATACATTAGAACTAGAAGATTTACTATAAAAACCAATATAACTTATCTCAGTAACCATTTTTATGGAAGGGATTAGTATTAGAAAGCTGAACCGAGCCCAAACTAATCCTGTTAGGATTAATATTGTATGTTACTTTAATCTGATTGTGAAGGCTGCGGCTCAAGGCACAAGAGAACTGGGTTCCTTGTCCCTCCTCTTCCTCCTGTAGAGAGGGGATGGAAGCTCATTTAGTGCCTGGGTATGAGTCATCTGGTACAGATTCATTGTCTTCCCAAAATGGCCATGTGGACTACTAGAGTAGGTGGAAGCCTGTCCTTGTCTCTGATGTAGCAGAGAACTAGGATTTCACAGACTCATCATCGGTCTTTTCTGCTGTCAGCCCCTCCCTTCCCTACCCCTCCCCTGGAGACAGAGCCTTCCCATGCACTTGACCTGAAGTCTTCTCCACAGGACCTGCTATTTCTATCCTCCCCTCGACCAACAAAGGCCTCTGAACGAGAAGGTGAGCTGGTCAGATGTCACCATAGATTGGTACCTTTGGGGAAAGGACCTCCATCTGATGAGATAGCATGCCCCTAAAGTTCCATTACACCACCAGATAATGGCCAGGGAAAAATGAAGTTCTGTACCATCCTCACACAGACACTATGCAAATCAACTGACCAAGATATGTTTTAGATTCTAGGTTATACCCTCCAGAACTGACTCCCTTCAGGGACAAAACTCACAGAGAAATAGGAAAAACATACAAAATAAAGATGAAAATTATGGAGACAGAATCCTTTTGAAGACAGGGAGCAGAGTCTCAGTCCTCTATGTGTTTCCAACACAGAACCCAATGCCTGAGACATATGAACCACAGCTAGCTATTTGAATGAATGGATGATTGACTAAATGAATTGAGAGCATAATTAAGGATTATATTGCAAGTGTATATTTTGACCCCTCGTGTAGCATAGTAAGATCATGTTAAGTATCATAGTATTTAGTAGCCATTTCCTGACCAGGACATAGAGTTTTGGGTTAGGCAACCTGCCAAAGTCACATGATGAAACCACCCATCATAAGAGGAAAAAAACAACAATAAAAAAAAACAAGCTAAAACACCACATCAAAATCAGGAAGGAGGAAACTATTTAACAAACATCTATACCCAACCAGATTTCATTATAAACCCTTCTGCATACCTTGTAACACTTCCGTTTCACAGAATGTGGTGAGGTAGACATCATGCTATAGAAACTGAGCCATTAGCCATTAACAGAGATGCCAGATTGTCATTCACATGTGGTTCTTCAGCTTGGCACTCCCTCTTAGACAAGAGAAGGTCCCTTTCTCTGTGCTGCTTACAGTGGGAGCAGTGTAGGAAGCATGTTATACTGTAGGCTACATACAGCTATCAATGTCCACACTCCTGTGTTTAGGACATTTGTGAGAAGACACCCACAGGTGATTTCTAGCCATTCTAGACACCTAGGACATGAGTTCCATTTGTTGGTGCCCAGTTCCTGCTCATTCTACTCAGAGGTGCCTAGTTCCTGAATGAAATGAATTTGTGTATTTAACCTCTGACTTTTTCTCTCCATGAAAATAGACTTAATACAACACAACCAGCCATATGTTAAGTAGATGTCTACTATGTCCCTGGCCTGAGGCTGTGTCTTAAAACCACAGAGATTATGAATAAGAATAGGAGGAAATGTACAAATCAGTGTTAGCACAATGAAGGTAATAAATTCTAAATAAGGCACTTGCCATGTGTCTTATAAACATTTAATTGGCCTAGAAATCTATGAGAAGGCTTCATGGAGCCCCCCCCACACACACACACATACATATACACACATGCAACCAGAGCCACTGAAACCCTGGCAAATTCATCATGCTCATATAATGTTTGTGGATTGTGTTATATAAATTCAGTTTCTCCTTGTGGGAAGATTTTTTCCCAAGGCTTACCAAGAGAGATCATTAGTCTCTCCCCTAGCACTGCTTGGGAGGTTTTCAAGGTGGAAGGAGCCAAGGTACAGTTGCCATATAGCAGTTGAATCTATGATTTCTCCACCCATCCTTCTACCCATCTATTATCCTCTCATCCAACTCACTGATCTATTTCTATATCCTGTTGATTTCCATGTGTTTTAAAACTAATAGGACTATGGTTCTGAGCTAGTTAACTTAGTCCCATAATGTTACCATCAGTACAGTGGTCTATTGTAAATCTGCATCTGTTTTCTTGGGCTGCTCGAACAAATGGAATAGCTCAAATAGCAGAAATTTAATTTCATGTAATTCTGGTGTCTGGAAGCCCAAGACCAAGGTGTCTGTGTAGTTAGTTCTGTTACAGGCTGTCAGGGAAAATCTGTCCCTGGCTTTTGCTGGTTTGCTGGAGGTCTTTTGGCAAGCCAATGAATGGATAGCTTGGGCTGCAGCACCCTGAGTTCTGCCTTCTCCATCACATAGTGTTCTTCCCTACATGAACCTGTCTCTGTGTAGATTTCCCCTTTTGATAAGGACACCTGTCATATGACATCATCTTAATTAATTATATTTACAGCTACCCTGTTTCCAGAGACAGTCACATTCCAAGGGTTTAATTGTTGAGGGATGTAATTGGACATACCTGTCTCCCACTCACTTACTCATTTGCACAATTGTGCCTACAAGATGGCTACATACGATCCTGGCCACAGAGCATGGTGAATCCCCAGAACCACCCAACAACCTTAACTTTGTAAAGCATCAGAAACAGAGGTCAACGTAATCAAGAAGTAGGTGGTCCCCCAGTTAGATTATCCAACACCAAGAATTCAAACAATAAATGCTGGTGAGGATGTAAGGGAAAGGGAACCCTATTGCCTTGTTGGTGGGAATGTAAACTAGTATAAGCACTCCGGGAGCAGTCTGAAGGATCCTTAGAAAACTAAACATAGAACTTCCCTATGACCCAGCCATACCACTCTTGGACATCTACCCAGAAAATTTCAAGTCAGGATATAATAAAGACATCCATGTTCATTGCTGCACTGTTGACAATGTCCAAGTTATAGAAACAGCCCAGATGCCCTACAACAGATAAGTGGATCAATAAAATATTGTATATATATATATATATATATATATATATATATATATATGTGTGTGTGTGTGTGTGTGTGTGTGTGTGTGTGTGTGTACTAAAAGATTTTTACCCATTTGTTAGGAAGAATAAGCGCGTGATATTTGCAGGGAAATGAACTGACTTAAAACAAATCATGCTAAGTGAGGTAAGCCAAGCTCAGAGAGACAAACGATGTACGTTTTCTCTCATATGGAAGCTAGATCTAAAATGTTAAGTGGACATGTTAACCTGTACAGGACTCTAGGTATTCACACACAGTCAAACTAAAGGTGGATACCCTTAGGGAAGGAACACAAAGGCGTACTTTCGTACTTTCTCTGAATATTTAAAGTACTACTTATCAAAATGAACTTCAGGAAATGGAAACATGGCGGGGGGGGGGGCGGTTGTTACTATTGTGGTGGTAGTAGTGGTATTTTTGTTGTTCGTTTTTTTGCCTTCAGCTTTTTTTCTTTGCGGGGAGTAATGGGGAGCACAAAAAGGGTCAGAGGAATGGTGCACAAATGCAATTATGCGAATCACTATATACTGTGTAGAAAATGACCTAGGTAATGTGGGCAGGGATGGAAGGGGGAAACTGGGGAAAGTAAAGGAAGGGGTCACATTGTTCAAAAACAAAGAAATATACTCATTATCTGATTTAAGAAATGATAACCCCTCTATACAATACCTTAATAATAACAATAAACCTATTTTTTTAAAAGAAGTGGGTGGTCAAAGTCATCAACTGGACATTATTTTGGGTGTTTAATAATGCCTCTTTTTGCCTCATGCATAAGACAAAGCAAGGTGATAGGGTATCCTCGGCTGAACTACCCCATCCTCTGCCTGGCCTTGGGTCTCTAATACAAGTGCTTCTTCCAACCTGTCCTCCCTGCTTTACGCTCTTTCCAGGAAAATGACAGTAATACTGGTGAGAGAATGTGAAACAGTTGCAGGGCTGTGGAAGATACCCAAGAGATGTTTCATGTTGGATTTGGGAGTCTATTGCAAGAAGAGCAATGAAGCAGCCACTGTCTTCGCAGGAAATCTTTCCTGAAATGAGCCCAGTCTGCAACATTAGTATTTGAGGTTGAATGGGAGAAGGGATGTGAGATTGATTAAGGTGGTTCTTATTTATTAGAGGTTCTGTCCAATAACTGCAAGAGTAAAAGGGACTGGATACAGTCCAAGAATGGTCAGTACGTTTAAGGGGTCAGTTTATGGGAACTGTAAATAGGAAAGCTGATTATGATGGTAACCATCTAAACAAAAGATCTAATGATGTTTACTGTTTCATTAAACATCCAGGCACAGAAAGGAAATGTTCTGTTTCAGAGGCTCAGGATTCCTGGGCAGCCAATTTCCGTGCGTAGAGAGCCCCTCAGGCCCTCCTGGGGATCTGGGCTCTGGGTGCTTCAGGGCTGGAAGCCTCGGCATCGTGTCTGTTTCCAGATGAGCCTTGGTGTCAGAATCTCAGGAGCACACAGGAACTAAACACCTTCTTCCTCATGTCCATGGAGAGCTGACCTTGGGAAGTTTCCAAGGTCACTTCGCTAAGCCATCAAGCTTCTCCCAAGAATCCTGGCTCTACCTCCAGAGTAGGCCGTAGTGGACTTACAAGTTTTTCCATGGGATAAGATGCCCAAGTTTTTAAATCTCAGGAAGGGAATATCCATCCGGCCCTCAGATAACATTTCTTTTTATATGAACCTTGCACACACATTTGATGTGGAATTCAATGAGTCATTGTAAAACAAAGCCGGCATCTACCAGAGCAGGAAGGAGTGAAGCAAGCAAAGAGAGCAGGAAAGCCCTCTTGCCTCCTGTTGTATACTTGGCAGATATCCATATAGGAAAGCTGCATTATTCATTCACTGATTGATTCATTCATTCAATAGACAGTTACTGAGCTTACACTTTGTGCCAAGCCCTTTGCTCAGCCCCCTAGAGGATGCTGAAATGAATCAGCCATGAATCCTGCCTTGGGAAGTTGGCAATATTTACATCAAAGACTAATTCAGGGCAGAAGGCTGTTGTTAATTATTAGAGCTCAATGGGAAGCATTGCTCTCTGAAAATGGTCTGTGTACCTCTGACCGGGAGGATACTCCAATCATGGTAGAATCCTCAGTCTTTTGCAGCAGAAGGAGAATTTGAACTGGTGGAAACATCATGAGGAAGGGAAGAGCTGGCAAGGGTAAAAGTAGCATAAATGAGCTCCAGAGTGGGGTGGGGTGGGCACAAGACATGCAGAGTCCTTGTTTGCATGGAAGGTGAAACCATCATGGACGGTTCTGAGTATATCATGCATGTTCCCTATGCCCCAGCCATGTTTCTATGCCTGTGTGACGTGCTACTATTTGTGTGTATATTTGCATTATCATGTCCAGTCTCATCATGAACCTGGATTACGTGCCACTGTCATAGCTTGAGTATATCTGGAAGCAGTTTGGTTCGCAAGTTTGTGAAAATTGTGACTGCCTGATTAGATTCATCTGACATTTTGAGGGAAGGCAGGGAAGGCTTTGATTCCTTCCTCAGTACTGGGCATGAGCATGGCCCTTTTAAAGATGTAGACGTGAAGAAGTGTCCTGGCTGTGAGAGATTTTCCTTGTTAGTGCCGAGGGGCTTTTTAGAAAAATGTTCTTGCTCTCAGGACACATTTGGTGCCCACAGGCTGCCCTTGAGCTGAAGCACGGACGCTACAGCGTGGCAAAGATTGTCTGTTTACCCGCCATGTGGCCAATAGCTTTGTGGCAGGATGTACGCTTAAGCTCCACCTGCCATGAGCACAAATCTGAGGCACCTTTTCTGACCATATGAAAAAGCAGCATGGAGAGAATGGAGCAGAGCCCAGCTGAGGGTTTTACTGCCAGTAATAGCTTGTACTGCTGCTGTCCTTCAACAGTTCTTGATGTAAATAGCTATCTGGGAAGAGACTGGGTTGAGTCAGGGTAAATGCCCATTTGTCTTATTACAGGCAGATTCTTTCTGTGTGCCTGGCAATAGCAAAGGCTTAGTTGTTTCTGAGTCTGGAGACATGAGGACAGAGATCTCACTGCAGAGTTTGGTGGGCGTATTCCCAGGATGGGGTCCCTGCCCATCCACTGATACCTTCTTACCCTTTCCACCATGCTGGATACCAATGTCCTTCTACTCTTACTAGACCCCTCTCAGACATTGATCAAACAGCAATATGTATGAAAATTACCTTTGATGCCTTCTTATACCAGTTCTGCGTGTGCGTGCGTGCATGCATGCAGACACACACACACGTACACACACACACACACGCACGCACGCGCGCTCACGCACTCATACCCATACCCTGCCTGTTCTTGTCCTGGACTATGAATTCCCAGAGAATCAGGACTAGGCTTTCTTCTCTGCTCCTAGCTTCTGTGTAATGCCTGACCTTGCACAAAACATGTCTGGGCTTCGTTCATGTTTGTCCAGTGTGAGATGATAGATAGAAAAAGAAGGCGATGCCAGTCAGAACTTCCCCAACACTGCAGACCCTCTACTCATCACCTGATATGTCATTGAGCCTCAGCTTTCTTGTCTCTAAGATGGAAATAATGTCATCTGCCTGTATGGAGTGATGAGAACTAGCTACTATACTTAGCTGAAACAACCAATACATACTTTTAAAATTTAATGTAGTTGTACAAAATGGTTTCAATTAAATCAGGTTGTGAGTACAATGCATCTTAATCAATGTCACCCCTTCCACTGTTTTTCCCTATCTTTCCCAGTCTCATGCATACCGTCAAGTTATGTGTTCACTTTTAGCATATATACATTCAACATTAAGACTGTATGTTGCCTGCTCATTCATCTCTCCATTCATCTGCCCCCTCCCTTTACCCTACTGGCCTCCTGACAAAACACGTTTCAGCTTCCTGGTTTCATTTAATTAAACTGTTTATTAGTTATTCAGAGAAGTTACTGCACTGGGAATGTCTCTTGAGTATACAATGCTTTAGTTTAATTTGTGTATATATGCATACAACCTTGCCTCTGTTTTCATATATGCTTATATTTTGGATCTAAATTCCACATGTAAGAGAGCCTGAGTTACCACTTAACATAATATTTTCTAGGCCCATCCATTTCCCTGAAAATTACATAATTTTATTCCTTCTGATAGATGAGTGAAATTGCATTATATATTTGTTTATATAATATATATGTATATATGTATAAAATATATTTATAAAATAAAATATATAAAATATAGTATATATAATATAGTATATACTATAAATACTATGAAATTATATAAAAATATATACCCTATATTTATCTAGAGAAATATATAGTATATATTTATATGTAAATATACATATATTTATATGTAAATATATAAATATATTTATATGTAAATATATATGTAAATATATAGTATATCTAGTATAGTACATATAAATATATAGTATATATCTAGATAAATATAGTATAAACATAGTATAGATAAACATAGTATATATAAGTATGTACTATAGTATATATAGTATATTATATATGGTATAAAAATATATATGTATATATTTATATATATTAAAACACACAAATATATATAATTCCATTATATATATATATTATATTTCTTGATCCATTCAGTCATTGTAGGACATTTACGCTGCTTTGGTGAATAGTACAGAAATAAACATGGATGTCATGGGTGGGTAAGTGTCTTTACTGTATTCTGACTTGTAATATTTGTGATAGATACCCAAGAGTAAGAACCAGTGTGTGCTTCTTTTGCCTTCTGCCTACCAGGTAAGAGGCCTGGTCTGAGAATTAGAAGAGCTGACTCCCTGGTCTAGAGGATATCGTTACCCTTCTCTGGGACTCAGTTTCCTCGTCTGTAGCACAGAGAAACTAAAGTGACATGCTGCCCTAGCAGCCTGTGTTTCTAATGAAATCATAAGGCAAGCATCAAATAAGTTCTGAATCAGCAGCTATCATAATCCCCAAAGTGGCTAAAGCAAAGGTCAGTTTTATTTGACTTTTAAATGCTTTGCTTACTCGGTGTTAGATTTTACCTTCCCTGATGCATTCACTCCTGCAAACATTGAAGGTTGTTTGCTTCCCCTGAGCACATGAGTGCTCTGGAAATGGGGAGAACTTCAGCAAGCCCTCTCAGGAGCACTTCCCACCCAGGCACTATCTGCATAGGCTGAGTGCTATGGGAAAGGCTGAATGGGTCTGGAAGAGACACTTCTCTCCCGATGACTACAGAAGCCATTGTGGGAATGGGTAAACTTGAGGATGAATGAAATTACTGCGAGGAGTGGAGTTGATTGGCTAAAGGACAGGGTCTGGAGACCAGTTCTCTGGGTTTGAATCTGAGTGCTCCCATTAAGATATACAAGTCTCCATCCCTTCATCTGGAAAGTGAGGCTATAGTACCTCTTTTAGACTGCCGCAAGCATTAAATAGTGTGCAAAGAACATGACAAGGTTCAGTGCTGATGATGTTGCTGATGTTGTTGCTCATGATTAGAATGTTTGGGTCTTAGAATTAGAATGTTTTAGAGTATGTGTGGTATGTCATGGGAGGAGATTGGAGATGGAACCAGGGTGTCCAGATACTGAGGAGACATGCAGTATAATCTGGGAGTAGAGAGTAAGAAGAGAAGGAACTGATCCTCAGAGGCAAACCTTAGAGCAAGGGAAATGCTAGTCTCATGGAGGACATGAATACCAAGGAGACCTCAGAAGGCCTCACAGCTGGAAGCCTGCCCGTGTCAGCCAGCAGCGTCCCTCTTACATTTTCACAGCAGCGATATCAGCCACAGAGAGAGGGATTTTAAATACACCTCCTCCCTTTCTGGGCATGGACGCTGCAGCCCACTGTGTTTCACCTATGGGCTAGATTGACCTTCCAGCCTCTCTGAACTAAAATGCTGCTTCCTGGCTCCTGACAGCCACCCCTAACTCTATCACTGCTACTCTGACAGAGGCTGCTCGCTCATCCAAAACTTACTCACCCCCAGAAAGGCGGTTATTTTTGTCTGTCTGCAGACCTCCGTGTGTTCTCCCAGTTGAAGGTGAAGCCCTACGCAGAGACTGGAGAAGCAGACTCTTCTCTGAACCTTGTCAGCCCCACCCCTGGGGCTCCAGCGAGCTGACCAGAGTCTGCAGGCTGCGAGAGAGTTCTGGCTGGAAGGCTTAGAAGAAAGAGCTAACGGTTAGCCAACCCTGAGCTAGCGGTTCCTATCCTCAGGGACTGGCAGGTATTGCCCATTGTAGGTACTTGTTAGTGGGCACCTCTGCTCAGCCCACCACCCCTCAGCCTGGCAGGAAATGCTAGAGGAAAGAAGGAGCAAGTCAGACTCTTGAGAGCTCTCAATGAGATAAATCTCCATCTGATGAGCAGGTACTGCATCCCTCCCCACCTCTATCTCCCTGCAGCCTTTGAAAACTAAGACACAGTCCTTCCCCAGCCACCTTCAACTTCTACACCTCAGCTGACCAGAAAGGGGAGAAGGGCTTGGGCTTGCATTCCAGCAAAGAGAAAGCTCCAGATGAATCACTTGCTGTCCTTACTACACAAAAGTATAGAGGAGCCAAGAGTCCTGACCAGCCTCTTTCCGTATCTGTAAAGGAGTAAGCAAGTGGAATTGGATTTAAATTAAAACAGACCAAATTGTCTATGTGTATATATAATTGGCCATTAGATGATTGAATCCAGAATTGGCTACAGAAGGACTCTGTACTGCATAGACCTTGGGAAAAAAGAATAGCATATTTTAGGCTTGGAAGAGCCAGAGATTTTGCCTCACTCAGCCTCTGTCTCCTCAATTATACAAAATAAGAATACTTGCCCTATATGCAGAATCCTAAATGAGACAATGTGTGTGCCAGCTTTTTGTCAAGCATAAAGCAGCACCAAATGCCAACTGTCACATTGTTAATAACACCAAGAGGAATGACCGTCGGCACAGAACGCCTTAGAAAGTCACAGGCCTGAAGACAGAGGACGGGAACAGGTGACCTCCTGAGGTTCCATGGTGGGTCTAGCATCCTCCTGGGGCTCCTCTGCCTTTCTTATCAGAGGAAGCAAAGAAATAGAAGTGGAAGTGAGCTGGCAGAGAGACAGCATCAGGCCTAGGCAGTGTCAGTTATAAGCTCTCTAGTATTCCAGGGCGAGGGTGGGGAGGGATTGTTATTAGAAGTGAGGATGATAAGCTAAACATTGAAGTGTCCAGGAAGCCAGGGACCCTCCTCCTATTGAAACATGGTATGTGAGGGGTGGGAGGGGCATTGTTCTGCTCCAAAGCCCTCTCCCTTCCTTTAAGGATAGGAAATCTTTTTATCGGTCAGGGGCTGTTTGGATATTTATAACGTCAGTGTAGAATGTCCAGAATTATCAATAGAGCAGAAGGCCTCAGACAGCCATCAAGAAGCATTTACATGTCCATCCCATCAATGTCTCTCAGGCCGGAAGTTCTCTGTCTCACAACTTCTTACCAGTGGGCAGAAAGGGTCCCCTCTATTGAGACTTGTGTTCAGGTGGCGCCATGAAACTCACATTATAGTATCTACTCTGGCCCAGGGTAGCTCTCCCTGCCTGGGTGTAGTGTGTCTCATCTCTCAAGTGGATGGGTGAACCATTCACTTCAGCTTCCAACATCATCGTTAAATACCAAACCTCACCCTCAGGTGTTCATTGTAACTGGTGGCTGCAAAGCTCTTGCTTTGGGGGTCTAGACTGGTTCATAGCCTATTAGAAATGAAGAGCTCAAGCAAGCCTAAGATTGTAGCTATAACCTAAGAATGACCTATTATACTTCAAAATCATCAGGTGTTTAATTAGCACATGCTCTGGATCCTGCACTATACCGGTCTCTGACTTAGACATAGAAATGGGACGTGATCTGTGTTCACAGAGATCTCCTTGGAGAGTGACAGCCTTTAGACTTGTGAAGAAAATACAAATGTGATCATATGTGTTAATACTAATAGGTAGCATTAGGGAAGTAGGTATTATCTACACATTAAGTATTTGACATACATTGCCTTTTTCATCCTCACAGCTATTTTATATCTGTGGTCAGCATGGTTTCACACCGGAGGAAAGGGACCTTCACAGAGGTGTTGAAAACTCACTGGTGATGGCTGAGAGCCCTTGCTTCCCCTTCCCTTATCAACAAAACCTCTTGTCACACTTCTGCATTTTTAGCAATCAGATCATTGAAACAATGGCAGCTTTAATTTGTACTTCTCTAATTCTAAGTCAGGTTAGGCAATTTTTTTCATGTTTTTAGCCGTCATTTATATTTCCTTTTCTGTGGCCTTGCTTTATCTCTGCAATTATTTTCTTACTAATTTCTGGGAGCTATTTTTGTCATCTATGACAAATATTTTCCCTTGACATATTTATTCTGCAGTCTGAGTTAGTTTTTTCAAAATGCTTCTAGAAGACATTTGAAAACTTTAAATAGTAAAGTCGTATTAAATCCAGGGAATTGGACCCAAGTATTTATGTTCTCATTTTCCTGAAAACCCAGTGAAATGCTACAAAATTATTTTCTTTTTAGGTACTAGGGGTTTTTTTTGTAAGTTTTTTTTATTGTGAAAATACTGTACAGAGGGGTTACAGTTATATGAGCAAGGTAATGAGGCCAGTGCTTTTTCTTGCTAGGTTAGTGTTGTACTACTTTATCCAAGCTCCTAACCACTCCCCAGTGACTGGGATTATAGGCATGTCCCACCATGCCCTTAGGGTTTTTGTTTGTTTGTGTGTTTGCTTACTTACTTGTGGTGCTAGAGATTGGACCCCGGGTCTCTCTGCATGTTAGCAAGTATTTTACTACAGAACTACACCTCCAGTCCTGTCAATCTTTCTCAATTTGCTGTTGTCCATATATATTAAGAAAAGTCTTTCAGTCCAACAGTTGGCAAACCCTTTCTTTAAGTCTAGCGAACATTATTGGCTTTGTGGGCCATAGCTGGTGCATTTACACTAACTCAGCTTCTGCAGCCCCGCAGTGGCCAGACAGCATGTAAACAAGTGGGCACAGGTGTGCTCTAACAACACTCTATTTACAGAAGCAGGTGGTGGACCAGGTTGGGTAGAGGCCTTAGCTTGCCAACTGCTGTCCTAATCCATAGCTTGTCTTAATTATTTTCTATGTCTCTTGTTGTATCAAAGTTTTTTCAACTTTGACATAATCAGATTGGCCTGCCTTCACACATGGGACTTGAGCTTTTTACACAATCCATTCAGTCCACAGAAGAGGGCACCGAGGCCCAGAGTGGGTGAGTAGTTTCCTAAGGCACCAACTTTGCAGTCAGATTGCCTTGACTTTTGTCAATTGTGAGTTATGCTTGTTTGTATGTATATATGGATGGATGGATATATGCATGTATGTATGTTGTATGTATGTATTTTTGTGCCAGTACTGGTACTGGTGCTTGAACTCAAGGCCTTGTGCTCTTACTTGGCTTTTTTGCTCAACTTTGGTGTTTTGCCACTCGAGAGCAGAGTCTCATAGACTTTTCTGTCCTGCTGGTTTCAAGCTTTAATCCTCTAATAGCCTCCGAATTAGTTAGAATTATAGGCATGGACACCAGTGCCTGGCCTTTTTGAGTTCTGTTTTGTTTTATTTGTTTATTTGCAGGTCCTGGGGCTTGAATTCAGGGCCTGCACATTGTCCCTGAACTTCTTTTGCTCAAGGCTAGCACTCTACCACTTGAGCCATAGTGCCACTTCCAGCTGAGGAATTGAACCTAGGGCTTCATGCATTCTAGGCAAACATTCTACCACTGAGCCACATTCCCAGCCCTGACATATATATTTTTTTAATACTAGCACTTTCTGTTTTCCTGAAGGTAAAAAAATTACTTTTCTTGCATTCCTTTTCTTCTTTTTTATTTCTGTCTTTTTAAATTTTTATTATTATTATTTTTTGTCGGTCATGGGGCCTGAACTCTGGGTCTGGGTGCTGTCCCTCAGCTCTTCAGCTCAAGGCTACTGCTCTACCACTTGAGCCACAGCGCCACTCCAGCCTTTTCTGCATATGTGGTACTAAGGAATCAAACTCAGGGCCTCTTGCATGCAAGGCAAGCACTCTACACTGAGCCACCTTCCCAGCCCCTGTTTTGTTTTTATAGATGGCTGCCCATTTGTCTATCACTCATTCATGTCACAGGTCCTAACATCTATGTTAATAATGTTTTCTGTATGCCTTAATATATTATTTCTTGTTTTCCCCCTGCATAATCCTTTCTGAAGTTTTCTGTCACCTTATTCTAATCTGTTCTGTTTTCCATGTTTTAAATACTCTCCTTCCATTGCTGTTTCATGGATGATATATTTTTCTAGAATGCTTCCTCTAGCAGTTCTTTAAAAAAAATATAGCCTAGAAGTTCTTTGAATCCCTACATTCTTACAGATATTTTTTATTATTACTGGTTTGCCCACATGACTACTGGCATAACTAATTTTTTCATCAGAACTATAAAAGTATTAATCCACTAACTTAGGTATTTACATGCATCAAGCTCATAAGTTCAATTCCAGTCCAGGAAAAATTGGTGAGACACTATGAGAAACAAAACTATGGCATCATGCTTCGTGTCTACTGTCTCCTCAGTTAGCATGGTGTCCCTATTCGACTCTCCTTTAGAGAGTTTTCTAACAGTATTAAGTGTATTGGAGGCTACAAGTTTTTTGGGGACATGTGTCTGCTCATAGTCATTGGCTTTCTAATAAAGATTCCCAGTTCAACCTCTCAAAAATAAAACAAAAAACAAAACCCCCAAAATACCCAATGGAGGGACAAAAGTTGAACAAATGCAGCAGTGGTTCTCACTGGTAGAAAATGAATTATACAACTTGTGGGTGGGGACAGGAGGGAAAAACTGGGGTGACGTTATCCAACATGAAATGTACTCTTTACATTTCATTTACATTTATTTAACTGTAACCCTTCTGTATATCACCTTTATAATTGCAAGTTATTTTTTTTTAATGCCAAAGACTACAGTAGTGGTTTGGGTCATATGGTAGAGCCCTTATCTAGCATGTATACAGCCATAGGTTCAATCCGCAGTACACGAATAATTAATACATAATAGAAAGATGACAAGTCAACAAGAAAAAGCAAAGGGTTTCGAGTGGAAGGAAGACAGCAGAAGGTGGAGAAGCGTTAGTCCAGGAAGAGCCCTTGGAGGAGACAGTTCCACTTTCTAGCTTGTGCCCTCCCAACAGGAGAAACTGGATGAGAGCATGAGGCTGGCTCTGTACGCCCCACACTTGCTGCAGGGAACCCGTGCCAGGGACTCAGAAGCACTGCCGGTAGGCAGGGAAACACCTGCTCCCCGGGCGCAGCGCTCCTGTAAGTCCCTGGTGTGTTTGTGGTTCCTGTTGGTCTTGAGGAGAGCCTAATTGCTGAAGCCATTTCATAGAGAGAGAGATGTGTGTTCTGGCAGAATCCTTGGTGTCCTGTCACTTCCTAACATGCCTTAATTGGCTCACTCGTTGGATGGCTGATTTTCAAGAGGGAACAGCAGAAACTCTTCCTGAGGTGGGAGGGGGAACTTCTCCTCCTTGCTCTTGCTGTCCCAGCCAGTTTAACTTGATCCCTGGAAGCCATGGCTGAGCAGTGGCTGACTCCTTAGCAGCTGGACAGGAGGAAGGGAAAATGAGGTTGGGTTCAAGTTCTGGCCAGCTCTCCCTCATAGGAGCCAAATAACCTCTGTGAGCCTCTCCAACCGCATTTGTGAAATAAATAATCGTTGTAGCCAGCTACCAGCTATACTCATCTAATTATGTGGCCTTTTTATTCATCTATGACAAAACCATGTATAATAGGGTCTACTGGTGAAATGTTTTTGAGATATCACTGAAAATTGGGTATGGCATTTGGAGAAAAGTGAGAGACTGGAAACTTGTGGCATGCTGCCTCACACAGCCACACAATATCTCCAGATCCTGGGCTGTTTCTTGGCCATTCCTGTACTCATTAAAGTATCTTCTGCCAGTCTTCGTACAAACATGTCTATGTTTGCCCCAGGTCTAGGTTTGATGAGACACAGCTCCTTTAGCCAAGTGGTAATGTGATCCCCCTGCAAACAGAAAAATTTCAGTGACTTCTCACGATGAGAAAAGTAGGAGTGTAGGAGAAACTACATCACTGAGTCCCAGAGTGCCATGTGTTTTATATACCTCATTTAATTCAGATGCCAACCCTGCATGGCATAATGGGTACATTTTAAGAAGGGCCTAACAATGGACCCACTTTGGAGAAAAATGTTTCAAGATGAAGAGACAGAGTATGGGTGGAGAGCTACTTGGAGAATTCAGCTTTGTCTTGTCTGTTACATGGTCTGGTGGGAGATGAGAATGGCAACACACACACACACACACACACACACACACACACACACACACACACACACACACACACACACACACACACACGCCAGTGACATCTACTTTCAAATAAAGATGGCAAGTCCTTGTTTTTCTAAATCCCGGTAAGAGCCAAGGAGGCAGAGGCCTCCACAGGAATATGCTGGAGGAAGGGCAGGGGTGCTGCAGCCCACATCTTGAGAGTCACACAAGCCACGCAATAGGAGCTTTTCCAGGGTGTTGCCCAGGTTCACTGAAATGAAGTGTGCAATATTTAGAGCAGCACTTGGAGCACAAGGAGCCCAGCGCCTGTCACCCAGGACCATCATTGTTAGATCATCTGGGTTCCTTCTGTGGGTAAAGCCCCTGCTTGTCTCTCTGTGATCTGGGGACATGAGGGCTCATTTCTCTGCCATCTTGGTGGCTCTGTGTCCTCTCTCCTTTCTCTTGATATTTCTTATTTCATTTTGCCTTCATAGTTAAGTGCTTCTGCAAAGCTTTCTTCTCTTCCTTCTTTCTCATTACATCGTAATCATTCTTTCTCTTTGGGCCTCTGTCCCTCTCAAATGCCCCGTTTTCCTGGAGTTTGAACCCACTTCTGTGTCCTCCAGATCCCCAGCTCACTAGAACTTCCCTACAGCTACTGGGCGGGAGCCACCAGTCCCTCATAAGCAAGACAGACTTCATGAGGCTAGTTTGCAGAGAGAGCTCTTCTTCCCTTGCCTCTGCTCTCTCAAAAAAACCAAGAAGCTTTTCGGATTCTGGCCACTGCTGTGAGGGACTTTACTGTGCCGCAGCCATCACATCTGGACGGTGATGATGAGCAAAGACGCCGGATGGAAACTGCAGCCGCATTTCCAGAGGCCAGTTCACCATCTGCTGGAGCTTTGTCCCTCTCATAATTTATCTTGGATTTAAAAGGGTGCAGGTCCTGGAATGCCTGGACTAATAGTTTTAAACCTATTTTAGGGATAAAGGACTATTTGGTCATCTGGACATGGAATCAGTCCTTGAATAGAGTCCCCATGGAAGGTGTGTGTTTGAATGAGATAAGACATGGGAGATCAATGTGGTACCCAGTCTGCCGCTGAATGGCACAGGACTTTTCTCAAATGCATCTATGGTGCAGTGGAGTCTCTGTTATTTCTTATAAGCTATCAAAATACATTTTTAACAATTTTTTAAAGGCCAAGAAGATGGCAGACATTCCTGCTTCAAGGTAGACATGAAAGCTAAATTTTCCAGATCTTTAACTTATCTCAACTTCTGAGCCAGATGCCAAAACTTACTTCTGGGTCAGATGCCAAAAGTTACTCATGGAATAGATACATTCGCCTTCCTATTTTTGTATTGGATTCAGGACCAGTTTCATGGTGAGTGAGTGGAAAGAAGGAAAGAAATGCAATTTGCAAACTGTGCTTGTCTACCATAGGCCTATAGGAACATCACGTGAAAAGAAATACTGAACAAAGGCGGTAGAAATGACATAACCACTGATTGTGCACCCCTAATCTCCTCATTTTACATCTGCTGTTTCCTGAATATTAAAATACCACTTTCACAGATGTGCTGATATATCTTAACCCTCTCGAAAATCAGCTGGCCATGTGTGCCTATTAGGAACAGAAGAGAACGCCTTTGGCCAGCTGCATGGCCAGGCCTCTCTGTAGGGAGGAACTGGCCCCTTGTCCCTGGCCCTCGCTTTCACTGGGGCAGAAGCCTGGGATGCATGTCATTAGTCAGCCTGGAGACTGTATAAATGTGTGTGGTTTGGAGACCTATTATTATACTTGTAGCCTGGGAATGAGGAGCTACCACACATGGCCTCTGGAATTGAAATCAAATATGCCCAGGTCCATAGCAGGCAAGGCTGCAAGAGGCAGAAGGAGACTCCTGAAGGCAGCCTTGAAGTCTCAGCTCCGAGACCTGGAATTCACTGGTCTCTATGTGAGAGGCTGGTTCATCAACACTGGCCACAGTGTGATCAACTCGTTAGTCATTAAAGAAGTCTAGCACACATCCCAAGGCCAAGTTTGAAGCTGTCCTGTTTCCTTGTTTCCACTAGGAAGAGTTCTCTTTGGCCCTCAGTCACTTGGCCTTTTTTTCCAGGGTCCTGGCAATCTTTCCAAGTTCAGAAAAATAAGATTCTTCTTTCCCCTAGGGCCCCTTTAGTCTGGGATCTATCAGATCTTAACTTCGGATAGCCATTGGCTGAAGTTATGATTCTGTCCATTCATTGAACATTAGCAAAAGATTTAACCTCTCTGAGCCTGAGATTCCTCACTATTACAAGAGGAATAATAGTTCCTAGATCATGGGGTTGCAGTTAATGGGCTTGAGAGGCAATAAGCTAAGGTATGTGAAATGCTTAGCACTAGTGGGCTCAGTAGGCATCTGTTCATTACGTGATTTCACTCAAGCTGCAGTTGGGCAAGGTTGTCTCAGACTTGGACAGAAATCTGCCTCCTTTTGTCCTACAAGTTGTCCAGATTGGGAGACTAGACTGAGCAGAGGTGGGAGAAGAAAGGGTCCATTGGTCCTTGTAGCTATGAGAACCAAGAGACATTTCAAAGCCTGACTACTACAGTGGCAGTGGTAGCATTAACCAGTACATCCTACCAGGGGAGGATGGCATGCCACCAAGTGCAAGTTTACAGTTTTAAGGGAGATTTTCAACTGTATTGTTTTTTACTTACTTAGCTCTTCGTTTTCCAAACTTCCTTTTTTGTTCTTTTTCCAAGTCTCTCTTTCTCTCTCCCTCTATCTCTGCTGGATTTCTTATTCATAACCTGCATTGTCTTCTTA
Organism: Dipodomys merriami; assembly: GCF_024711535.1. Lineage (NCBI taxonomy): Eukaryota > Metazoa > Chordata > Mammalia > Rodentia > Heteromyidae > Dipodomys > Dipodomys merriami. Next base: position 6,499,859 of record NW_027204604.1, read on the forward strand.
GTTTCATTTAACCATTTATTTGCCTGCTTCCTATTGGGTCTCACTGGGTTTTATTTTTTTTTAATGATCCTTTTAATTTTTCATCAAGGATTTCATCCGTATATCTTTTGGAAGCATCAAATAGTTGTTCCTATGGTGAGATTTGCATATCTGATGAGTTATACATCTGATCCAGATGGTGTGGGCCCAGAAGCTGCACAGGAAGAGTGGTGGTGAGAACCAGGGTCTTCTCCATGGCTCCCACACCCTTTCATAGGATGGCCTACTTAACTTGCAGCTGTCTCCTGAAGATCTGTCTGAGGGTGCTGATTTGTTATGCAATGATGGTTTTATTTCCCTCCCAGCTTCTTTGGCAGTGGGAACCCTGGTAATTTCCTCCTTGCCCTGTTAATGACAGGGCGTTGGCCTGTGCAGGGGGAGGGGAAGTGGGAATCATGTAGGCGTGGGGGCAGGATCTGCACCTGTCTGCACCCCTAGAAGCAGGACTTGGACTGGAGGACATTGCCAGTGGGGCAGGGGGGGGGGGACAGGACAGCAGCAAGAATCACAGTGTTTCCTCCCTGTCCTGTCTGGAACAGGCCTAGGCTTGGTGCAGACTCAGCACACAGGGGAGAGCTAGTGGGAACTCTGTGGGCCCTTGCCTTTCATCCTAGGACTTGCTGACTCCACACTAAGATTGGCACACCCTTAGCTTCAGAGAATTAACGACCTCATTGATCCTCAAGAGTGAGTTCTTCCCTTTTCTTCTGTATTATAGCACCTACTCCTATCGTGCAGGCCACCCAACAGGTTTGAGTAACAGTCATTCTCCTGGGCCCCAAGTGTCATGAGAGTGGTCACTGGGATCCCTGAGGTGTCTTCCTTCCAGGCAGTGTAGTTGAATTTCTGGAGGGTCTCACAGAGAGGAATATGCAGGGTTTATGACATCTAGCGTAGCCCAAACGTAGTCACTCCTCAAGATAGCTCCTAGATATAGCACGGGGGGCTGGGTGGAAGATCCTGTGCAAAGTGTGGCCATTGTGCAGGTTTCCGATTGCTCATGAGCCTGTGAAGACTGAAACTTTCTAGCAGCCACAATTGTTAGCATCCAGTGGTGGTTTGCTGAGACTCTTTCTTCCCTTCACTCACCTACCCTGTGGAGAAAGGATCGTAGCCAGGTAGTTTGTTTCTCTTACCATGCTGTGTATTCCCAGGCCTCTGACTTTTACAAGATTCCAGTCTCTCTCTTGCTGATTTCCAGTGGTGTCCCACACTCTCTCTCCTCAGCCTTACACCATCACTTTGGGTCCTTCTAGGGAAGAGGACAGTGCTGGTTGTCTTAGCCATCTTGGGCCTTCTTCCATGCAAGACTTACGTAGACATTTCATATGTTACATGCCAACTAAGACTTTGATAGAACAATTTCCTTAGGATCTGCAATCAGCATATAGCAGGGTGGTCCACTACACCTGGCCCTTACACATACCTCTGTGTGCTATGCTATTACATGTGTACAGTTTTATACTGATGCATGGGAACCATGAGAACAGCTGGCAGAGACAAGAGCCTGTGGCAGGGCTTGAGACAGGGTCAGCAGGAGATGGGAAGATAAGAATGTGGTAAAGGAACCTTGTCTTTTCTATCGGATGGCTGCTATAACAAATACCCACAAACCTGCTAACTTAAGATAATAGAAACATTCTCTCTCGAAGCTGTGGAGGCCAGAAGTCTGTAATCAGCATTAGTCTACAGCTTTGGTTTCTTCTGGAGGTTGGATGGAGGATCCCTTCCATGCCTGTCTCTTGGCTTCTGGTTGATTGTAGCTGTCTTTCCCATCCATTGGCTTGTAGAAATCTCCTATGACCTTTCTCTCTATGTTTCTTAGCTTTCTCTTTCAGTCTTTTATAAAGATGTCCATCATTCGATGTAGGGCCCAGTGTACTTAATATCATTTAAAGATCTTTATTTTTCTTATATCTGCAATACATTTTATTCCAAATAAGATCACATTATGAGGTTTAAGTCATCTGCATATACTGAGAGAAACTCCTTTTTCTTAGGCATTCTCTGAGCAGAATGACACATATGTCTCTGGGCCACAGACATGTCTATGGGCCAGATAAGGCTCCTGAAGTCATGGCAGAACAGCCATGTATGTGTCTCTTCTGCTTCTCATCTACTTCCTATGACCATCTGCCTCTACTGATCATTTTGTATGGCCTGAAAATGATATTGCAATTTCCAAATGGCCATTGGATGGTTCTCTAAGCCTTGGAGAACAGTTGGCTGGCCAGGGACTATGTTTGGACCATAGCTCCATAGCTTTATCCATTTGGGAGTTACTTATCCTTTCTAGACTGAAGTTTTAGCATCTGAAAAAGTGAAGTTAATAAACAGACACAGCTGTTGTGGTTACTGCAGGGTGGTAGGAGATAGCATCTGTTCTATGCTTGCAGGTGGACATAGTCCTTGGACATAGGAGTTGAGTTCTCTGTCCAGTATCAGCCCTACCACTTAGCCTGCCACCTCAAAATGTTGTTCTACATTGGCTGCCATTGTGTCTTGATAAGTGCTGTTCCTATTGGAAATACCCTCACCCAAATCTTTAACCCATTATCTTCACTATTCCCCTATCATTCTTCTACAGTGATCTTAGGGATCACTTTCACAAAGAGTATACTTATTGAGCAATTATTAAGTAATCAAACTTAGGCCGTATTATAGCCCTAGCAATCACTGGTATTATGTGATTGGGCAGATGAGGAAACAGGCTTGAGGAACATGATCTCGTCCACCTGGCAGGAAGCCCTTGTGATCATTAGTGCTGTCTATCACTGCATACTGATTCCATGAGCTCTTCTTCCCTCTCTGGGCCCACTTGGTGCTTTTGCCTGCAGCCTGGTACCTCCTGGAGGGCAGGACTGGGCTCTGTCCCCTTCTAGCCTCAGGCTCTGGTAGCAGAGTACTGGCTCAATGAGCGGTGACAGTGTGACCTTCTTCAGTCCCTCTGGGGGCCTCTTCTTCTGTTTGAGGTGCAGGACCTCCCTGGTTTGAGCAGTCACCTATTCATGATGCCGTGGAAGGGGGGAAAATGTGGCATTTGTTTCCATACTAATAGAAATAATCATCCTGGAAGTGGAAAGTATTAAGACCTGTTTTTTTTTCCTTACTCAGGAGTTGGTGACAGGAGGATCACAGTTTAAAGCCAGCCTAGGTAAAATTAGTGTGAGAATCTATCTCATAAATAAGCCAGGCAACTATAATCCTAGCTACTTGGGAGACAGACATAGGAGAATGGAGGTTCGAGGCCAGCCCAGATAAACTAAAAGCAAAAACACTAGGGACATGGGTCAACTGGTAAGTTTGAGGCCTTGAGTTCAATTCCCAGTACTGTCCCAAACATAAATAAATAAATAAATAAAACAAAACAACAAAACAATGTCCTTTTCTAAAAGCAAAATCTAACCAACTACCTTATCCTATCAAGCCTTCTGAAGCTTGTTTTTCCAAGTCTTAAGTTTCTTAAGTGGCTGAGCTCGTTAATCTTCATGTTTTATCGTCTGCCATAAAACCACTCAGGGGTTACTTGTGGACAGGACTGGTGGCTAAGGAAAACATGAGCAAAACTCATGTCATTTCCATAGGGTTGTCAGGGTGGGGCCTTGTCCTCCTGATTCTCTGTGGCTCAAAGACAGGCTGTATCAGTTGACAAGATGGTCCCCATCCCTGGGAGGAGAGAAGGCCTGAGGCAGGGCTCTTTGCTCTCTTGGGGCCACCTGGTGAATATCCCATGCCTGAAGTCAAGCGCTCAGTATATCCTTACTTGACTTTGGGTCCCACCACTTCAGACAGAGAGCCAGGTCTTTATCAAGACCAGGAAAGGAGTCAAAAGTTATTTCAGTATCTAGTCACCTCAGTCATCCTTTGGGGACTCAAAGACTCAGGTCCTAGGTAGCACCCAGGCAGGCTGGAAGTGTGTAGTCCCACTCACACACACATACCACTGAGGATGGCAGAGTGGCTGGGACCTTGAGAGGAGGCATCAATCCTGGGGGTTTCAGACACATCAGACTCACCTGAGTGCGCTTGTGGCACCTCAGTCAGTTCTCACTCAGTGGGTGACGCCTCTCTACATGGTTCTGCAGGACAGACAGTCTGGAGACCAATCCGCCGCTCTACGTGGTTCTGCAGGACAGACAGTCTGGAGACCAATCGATCCAGTCCAACCAACGAAGGACATGACATACACAAGGTCACCCAGTGGCCAGTTAGTGGCAGGGCTGGGACCATTCCAAGCCTGTGTTCTTCCTACTCGACCCTGAGTATTTCAGATTGGGGATGTATGTCTGAATTCAATGAAATAGCAAACTAATTTCCTTTTGGGTTTAGCATAGGTTTCTATGACTCATACCTCAGATTCTACTCATATATGCAAATCACTGGGAATTGACATTAGGTTTATAGTTTCTATTAAGTGCCTTAATTCTACTCCATTCCACATCTCCCAGCTATCCACTTTCAAGGAAGTCCACTCCTATCCCAGGGTTGCCTTTCTTCTACTTAGGCTACTGGCACTCTCTTAAAGGGGACTCCTATTCTTTTCTGGCTTAGTCTTGACTTGGGATACTTGGGAAAGGCTTAGACTTGAAAGAGGCTGGGTGCACTTTTAAGGCAACCCAGAAGAGATGTTCGATTGCCCAGACTCACCTCAGATCCCAGGAGGGGACTGGTTTGTCAAACAAGATTCAAAATAGTTGCTCAGAAAGCCCTGTAGCTTAAGGATTGGAGGGTCAATTCAGGTCAGCTCAACAACCACTTACTAAAGGCAATTGCTTGGAGGCAACCTCAGAGGGATGCTGAGTAGGACCAGCAAGGTATCATAGCTATCTCTGCCCTAGAGGAGTCCTTTGACCTCTGCTAATATGGGGCATTATAAGCTGTTCAGGATCCATCAGACAATAAAAAAATCCTATGCTCTTGGGGGCCAGCAGAATTCGGTCTACTAGGTTCAGGAAGGAAATGGATGTCTCCCTCATGGTGTCTAGATTCATGATGGGAACGGAGGGTGTCTATCTCCAAAGCTGTGCCCTTCCAGTAAGTGATTAGTTGTGTCTCGTAATACCTTCAGATAGACCCTGACATTTACCTATTGTTATAGTCCCTATCTAAGGATTCCTGGGATGAAGAAAAGGGCACTGGCCCACACCTGTAAGTTATACTTCTAATGATGTGACCTTGAACAGGTCACTCTACCTGCTAAACTTTGTTCTACTCAGTTGTCAAGTTGTGATGGAGAACCCTGCACATCTCCTCACAGTAAAGCTAGTCTTTGTAAGATAATGGTTCACTTGAGTGTGTAGATTAACCCATACAGCACTATACAAACAGAACTGTAGCATTAAAAACCACCAAATCTCCATTCTCTAGAGAATCTTTTGAGATGATCTCATTCAGTGGTGTTCCAAATGATTGTTCGGGCACAGAACCTTTCCTTGAAATAAAAGCATACAATAATGTCCAGTAGATAAAAAGAAACCTGGCACTGCGTTTATAGGACCTGGGGGTGAGCTGTCCAGCCAGGAGGCAGGCATAAAGCGGCTTGCTTAGGGCCGAGTGGGGCTAACATAGACACTTTGCTCTTCAGTTTTCCTTCTAGACTCTTTTGATGAAACTAGAGTGACTTCCCTAGGAAGATTCAAGTTTACACAAAAGAACAAAGGCCATTGTCCTCATTTTAAAAAAAGGTTTATCTCAGGATGGCTTCTAAATTTCAGCTCTTTAAGCTTATGTAAGAGTATAGAATTAAAATTTGTCAATCCATGAAAATGAAATAAGTATGAGGTCAGTAAGAAACAAAGATGAATGAACATGGAAGCCCACTAGGATTTTTATTAGACTCTAACCTTCATAAGCCTAGATGTTGCACATAGAATAAATCCTGCAGTCTCCTCTGTCTCCTCAGACCATAAAAGCAGATTGGGTAGGAGGGGCGTAGATCATTTCTTTTGCCAGAGCCTGGGCCTCATGAACAGGGTGGCAGCCATAATCTATCCATACACTGACATAGTCATTGATTTATTGACAGTTTATTGAGTCCTTCATAAGCTGGACTAAATGTGAAAGATGGCTTGTCTTTAGAGAGCTTCCATCTAAGGAAAAAGACAAGCCAGTGGAGCCTTTTCTCAGTGGGCTGCAATACCCTGAGGAGGAGCATACAGCTGAACTACACTTGGCACTACTTGGAAGGGTTTTCTGACCTATAGGTGGGGAGAGTTGGGGAAATGATCCTAGGTCACATAGAAATCAAGTTGGAAGAGCAGGGTTGAACATGAGACTGAAGGATCTTCATGCAAAGTGACCCAGAATTTTTCTAGCACCTGAACTTACTTGGCATGGTTGAACAGAGACCAGAGCATGTGACACCACATGTCTTGAGTGTGGATTGGGGTAGAACATCTTCAGTGGACACCTCTGCCTTCCAAACTCTATGGGCTCAGCAGTAGCATTCAGAGGTACTATGTAGCCTGGAACAGGAAGGTGCATACGCACACATACAAAATGATAGACTTTTAGTGTTTATATGAAGCATTTCTAGGGAACATGACTCATGGGAGGGAGATGATCTGAGGAAAATTGACTAAGATATGCTGAGCACTTTCAGACGTTCACAGTATACATTAGCATATTAGGCTCTGACTAATCCTACAAGAAAACAACTGATTTAACACAACCACACAGCTCAAACTTACTTCAACTTGAAATGCTTTCCTCTCTCACAGTATCTAGTAAACCCTCGTAGAACTCTGAGGAAAAGATAAATGGCCAGGCCTCTAGCCAGAGCACATTTTGGGTTTAGGGTCTTGCCTGTCCACACCTGTCCTGCCACAGGGACCTGTCAGTATCTTAAAAGCAGGCAGAGGACCATAGTAGCTGATGCTGGTGCCACAGACCGAATTGTCATGATTCATACAGCCACTCCTGCCCACTCAGACCTCGAATACTTGTCAAAATGCACGGTCATGGCTGCCTCTGAGACAGACTCCATGACTAACTTCTCCTAAGCAGCACTGAACTTATCAAGCATAACCCTCGACAGCAGATCAGCAAAGCTGTCAGGCCACACCAGCTCTATATGAGATCCTTTGCCTTGTCTCCTGGGGGAGGCTGGCGTTACTGTCTGATTCTCTAAGGAAGGTACAGACATGGTACACCTGCCAATTGGTTGAGGCAGTGATATTCAGGTGGGCCTCCTCTGATACACATGATGACACTGTGGAAAAATCCAATAGACTTCAGAAGATGCAGTACATACCCAGAGGGCCCTGCTCTCTCCTAAAGAAGGCCCAGGCTGGCAGTGCCTCAGTTGGAACATACTGTCTATGTTAGTTTCAGGCTGAATAGCATGGATTACGTCCCCCCCCCCATCTAATACTCACTACAAATAAGTATGACACCTTTGAAAGCCTGCCTGAACACTTGCAAACCGTCTTGGAATAAATTTTGTGTTGATTCCGCAATGTTAGATGAACTTCTTTTTCCCTACCCTTGTTAGGACAACACATTTCAAGCTAAAGGGCTACTTCTGACCTTGGATGTTGAGAGGTCAAGAGGACCATAAATGTCCTGAGCCAAATCCTTTCTTTTATAACACATACAATGAGCTCTATGGCTTTTTCCCCCCATGTCAAAGACATTCTCCCTCAACTCATTAGCAAAAACCTAACTGTTTCCATTCATTTATTCCACGGGTATTTATGGAGGGTATCCTAGAGTCAGGCATTTCTAAAAGCTGGGCATAGTGACCAACACAATCTTTGTGCTATTAGGTGAAAAGTAAAAGAAAAAATAAGCAAAAGATGTGTGGCATGCAAAAAGTACTGTCATGATCACAGAACATACAGAGAGGATAAGATATGGATGTGTAAACAATTGGTATCTTGTTCAGGTATTGTGGTTTATAAAGAATAAAATCCCACTCGAATTAGCTCGACTGAAAAAGGGTGGCAGGGATCCTGTTAGGAATCAGACATGCTGTAAAAATGAAAAGTAAGAAGCAGAAGAGTTGGCACTGAAAGTCATTGTCTCTTTTAGGTGCATCCATATTCTCATTTGCTTTCTCTCCATCCTACCTTCCTTCCCCATTCCCTTCTAAGAAAGGCTGAGAGCAGAGAGGAAATAGTCATTATTTCTGCTAGGCATGAGTTTAAGTAATTAAGGCATCAGAGCAGTAACTGCACAAAAAGGGCTAATGGATCTGAAAGGACAACTTAGAACTTGGTAAAGCCAAGGAAGGCTCTATGGAGGAGATGCTGTTTGATTTAGGCCTTGATTCGAGGAAGATCTGGATGCCTGGTAGAGAAAAGGGACCTGTATGTGTAGGGATACTGAAGTGAAAGCTACTCATCATCTATCTCAGAGCACTGAGAGCCAAGGATCAGGGTACTTACTTATCCTTACCCCCTCATCCTTGTGAAGTCTCTGGTTAGGTTGCTGTAGCCCTCTTCAGAGTAGACAGGATTCTCCTGAGTACCCTAGCATCGATCTGAACTTTAGACTTCATATGAGGCTGGACTGAGGATGGAACAAGGGGAGGCAGGATAATGCCATCAAAGCTGATGAAGGCAATGAGAGGTTACAGAAGAAATGCTTCCCAGTAGAGATCAGAAAGCCACTTATTAAGTCCTAGATAAGTATGTTGAAGACTTAGCACGCACCTACTTACCTTCCTGTTAGTGACCACAATGTAAATTCATTCAGTGACAGGAGCTTGAACCAAGAAATCAAAGCATGGGCAGAGGCTAATGCTTTACAATTTGCTGATTGATTACTAGTATTAGGCAATACCTATTTTAATAGATACCTCTATGCTAGGCACTCTACAATGACCCTCATTGGTCATAACTGAAAGTTTACTGAGAGGTACCATCAGAGGTTGCCGGATAGGGGCTCAGGAAGGCTGGGTGATTCAGGTACATAAGGTCCTTGAGAGAGCATGGACAGCAGGATTCAGTGCTTTCCTATAAGGCATCTGTGTTAGCTTTACCTCAGGTCTGAAATGTAGAGATTGTCCCTAGTTTTGGTGAGACTCTGAAGTTAAAAATACCTGCTTGATATCACATGACTAGAAGTTGGAGCTGGGACTTGAGTAGTTCTGCCAGGTCATGTTTTTGGTATGCTACTACCATGTATGACTCACCAAGACTGTGAACCCATGCCAAACCTTATGGCAGGACTTGGGTTGGTCTGGGAGTTGTGTACACACAGCATAAAGTTTTAGATTGGGATGATAGAGAAGCTGCTTCATCCTTTACCTGTGACCTTTTCTTAATGACCTTGACAATGTTGGTCTTCAGCAATTTCATAAAAAAAGATAATCCATTGTAGGTTGCTTCCTATGAAGTCAGATAATATATGGATAAAAACATGTCCTAGAATCTACCTGCCACATGTAATATGAACCAGAAATTACAAAGCTTCCCAATGATTAGATGGATTCTAGCCTAGAAGAAAGCCCTGTATTCTCTTCCTGACTATTCTGCATGAAGTATTGTCCTTATCAATGATTAACCTATGGGTTGTCTCGTGGATTTTGGATTTCATAGCTTGGATACAAGTTCCAGATAGGCAACTTATCTGTTTATGTGATGTTCAGCCACTCCAAGCCGTAGTTTGGTCATACCTAAATGGGAATAATATATATTCCAATGGCCTTGCAATAAGGAATTCATGAAATAACATTACAAGAAAATGAGGGAGGAATGACACTGTTCAAAAGGAAATGTACTCATTACCTGACTCATGTGACTGTAACCCCTCTGAACATCACCTTTACAATAAAATTTAAAATTTTTTTAAAAAGTGTAAAACAGAAATAACATTAAAGTACCTTAGGAACTGCCATACACTGCCCAAGTGTTGGAAATTATTAAGACAAGCTTCTGTTTAAACTCATGGATCTTTGTTCTACTCTACCATACCCAAAGAAAGGAGAGCTTCTGTCTGAGACTTTCACTTCTCACAGGCAACCAGACTGACTTGGGTATAGATCTATAGATGGAATAGAATAGAAGCCTTTTTGCTATGTCCCCTCTCTGAGAACTCAGATGAGCTTTCTTTCCCTGGGGAGTGGTTTGGGCTGGAAATGTTCAAAGTCTGTGCATCAGAATCCTGCGGAATGTTTTAGGTACAGATTCAGTTACTCCCCTCTGGAGAGTCAATGAAGTAGGTCCGAAGTGGGAACAGGAAAGTGATTTTTTTTTTTTAATAAAGTTTATCAGGTGATTCTGAATTGTAGGGAAGAACAAGCTTAAGAGAGGCCCAGGCTCAGAGTCAGGACAGCAAGAGCTTCGAGGATGCTACTTGAAGTCTCCAGCTTGTGGGGACAGAGTTTCTTCCTCTTAAAGAAGCGGGGGACAATGCGGGTCAGTCTCCCCACTTTTGGAGAGCTAGGAAACTGGCATGAAGAAAGGGAAAGGGCTGTCGGCTACCAGGTAGGCCACGGAGGCCTTAGGAGATGGCCCGGGAGCTGGGCAGAGATGTCGTACAGGGGCTGAGCTGTCCCTGGAGCCCCCCACCCCCACCCCACCCCCCAGTGATCGCCGTGTGTCTGTCTGTCTCCCTGCAGATCGTGTTCCGGAAGATCAGCGACGTGAAACGGGAAGAGGAAGAGCGCATGAAACGCAAGAACGAGGCCCCCCTGATCTTGCCCCCGGATCACCCCGTCCGACGACTCTTCCAGCGGTTTCGCCAGCAGAAGGAGGCCAGGCTGGCGGCCGAGAGAGGGGGTCGGGATCTCGATGACCTGGACGTGGAGAAGGGCAATGCCCTCGCGGAGCCCGCCCCGGCCAATCACACGCTGGTCAAGGCCAGCGTGGTCACGGTGCGCGAGAGCCCCGCCACGCCCGTGTCCCTGCAGCCGGCCTCCACGTCGTCGGGCGGGGCCGACCACGCCAAGCTGCAGGCGCCGGGCTCCGAGTGCCTGGCCCCGCGGGGCAGCGCGGGGGACTGTGCCAAGCGCAAGGGCTGGGCCCGCTTCAGGGACACGTGTGGGAAGGGCGAGGACTGGAACAAGGTGTCCAAGGCCGAGTCGATGGAGACCCTCCCCGAGAGGACCAAGGCGCCCGGCGAGGCCACGCTGAAGAAGACAGACTCGTGCGACAGCGGCATCACCAAGAGCGACCTCCGGCTGGACAACGCGGGCGAGGCCCGGAGCCCCCAGGACAGGAGTCCCATCCTGGCAGAGGTCAAACACTCCTTCTACCCCATCCCCGAGCAGACCCTGCAGGCCACGGTCCTGGAGGTGAAGCACGAGCTGAAGGAGGACATCAAGGCTTTGAACGCCAAAATGACCCATATTGAGAAACAGCTTTCCGAGATTCTCAGGATATTAACTTCCCGAAGGTCCTCGCAGTCTCCCCAGGAGCTGTTTGAAATATCAAGGCCCCAATCCCCAGAATCAGAGAGAGACATTTTTGGAGCCAGCTGAGAGATGTGCGTAAGAAAAACAAAACAAACAGAACCAACAACAATCATAAAGAAGAAGTTCAAAGACAAAATGTCTGCACCCCTGGCCCGGACACCACCACCTCCACACATGCCCACATGCCCAACAGTTTTTCAAGTAGGCTTTTCTGGACAGATAATTCCAAGTGGGGTCCAAATGGCTTAGGTGTGTTCACATGGCCCCTCACCCCTCTCTCTCTCTCTCTCTCTCTCTCTCTGGAAAAAAAAAGATAGGGGCAGGGATGTGTGCTCCACATTGCAGGATGGCAGCTGCATTTGAACAGTCTTTGCACAATTCTGGAAGAAGGGGCTTGCTGTCTAAAAGGTCTTTTCCTTCATTTTAAATATTTTTTACTACCATAGTATTTATAAAAGATGAAAACTACCAGAAACGAGGAGCATCCATTTGGGACTGGTAGAAGAGAGCCAAGGACTCCTCATATGTAGACCTGGCCTCCTTCACCAAACTCTCCAAAGACAAGCAGTGGGCACAGGGATTTCCCAGCATGCCCAGCCCTGTACAGCCAGCATCTGCCATCACCATCTTTCCTACTGTCATCATTTGTAAGACGCTCAGACAAGGAGAGCTTGAAGGACAGGAAGAGTAGAACCTTTCCACTTTCTGTCTTCGATGGCTGAGGCTGAACAGCTGGCACTGTAAGAGCCTCCCACAGACACACAGCCAGTTTCCTTGGGTCTCCTTGCCCAGAAAAGATTAATGAGGCTAGAGACAAACCTTTGGCTCCAGGCATTCTCTGTTGTGTGGTCTGCAGGCTGCTCTGATAGGGGCTTCAGATGCCCCGAGTGACCCTCAGGCCTTTGTCTATGCTGTAGGCTTCATAGCCCAAGCTGCTTTGCTTCTTTTCCTTCTGGACCTCCTCCCAAGTGTTCCTGTGGCATTCCTCAGGGTGTGAAGCATCGGCAGGAAGGGGCAGGTACCCAGAGTTGCTTACCACACACACACACACACACACACACACACACACACACACACAGACAACAACCTCAGAAAAATGATTGTAGCAAGTGCTATGTTTTTATTTTGATTCTCATGGGGATTTTTGTCCACAGCATGGGATCAGTAGAAGATACTTGGGAACTCTGTTAGGCCTTACTTGAAATCCTCTATTTCCTATTTTTAAAAAGAAAGATGGCAGGGCAATGACTGTACTCTCTTCGGGAGCTGGAAAAAGAACGGAGAAGTAGTTTTCAGCTGTCCCAGTAAAGAGATAGGGAGAGTTGGCTGTTAGAACTTATGGTCAGCCATGGGCACAGAGTTGCCTAGTCGCCATGTAATTTGCTACCCCGTGATACTCAGAGACATCTCTTAAGCCACCTGAGATCAGGTGAGGGAGGAGCTTGAGCTGCTTTCAGTGCTACCAGAGAAAAGAAAGTGGAGAGAGCCCCAAAGCACACCTGTGGCAAGGATGGACACACAGATGGTAGCGTGGACTTCTTCAGGTCACTCTGTGGAAGCTCTATCATGGGCACCTCTGCCTGGCATTGCTTTGCTGCTGTAGAGCCTTATCTTACCAAAGATCTTCAGTGTTCAGAAAGCCTGTCTTCCTCCAACCCCCTTTTAGTCCCGCTCAGTGGCTGTGATGCTTCCCAGGACTTAGCCTTGGCTGTCTGTATTGACACAGAAGGCCCTGGGAGGTCAAGGGCATACACAGTTGTGAGGCCTATAGACCTAGCCCTATACACTCCAGCCTATGACATTGTCAGATTTCTCTTCCTATGGCCACTTAGGGCTAAAGCATGCTTGTTTGTGAATCTGGGTGAAGCTGGGAGGCTTTTGGCTTCTTGAATTTGAGCAGCTGCCACTTGGTCCTTGATGGAGAGACTGTACAATATCTGAACTCCTAGCAACCTTCTACACATTCCAGGCCCTCAAACATGCTTATTAACCTGCTTTTAAATTTTAGAACCTATTAATCCTAAGGCCACGCGAGATCCCTTGTTACCCTGACACCCAGCTTCAGAATCACACACCCTTAGAGACTTCTCATTGCTTCTCCTGTGCCTCATCTAGAGCCTCACCAACCAGTGTGGGGAGGTTCTGCTGCAGCAAGCCACCGCTGAGACAGGTAGCTTCTTCTCTATTGAGAAATCTCACTGCATCTAGAACTGTGGGACTGAGGCGGGAGAGGCTCCGAAGTCCAGCCTTATTTGGGGGGTGGGGGAGGGGGGGAGAAAGCTTCAGGAATGAGTTCCAGGGCCAATGCAAATGGAACCAATGACTACAAAGCCAGACCCTGCAGGGGAAACCCTCTCAGTTCAGTGTTGCATGACTCATGAGTTTCTGCAGGGGACACTTAACAGGGCCAGGAGTGTGGCTTTTGTTCTTCTGCATCTGTAGACTTTAAGGAGTTTTTGTTATATTGTTTTCTCTGAAGAAGGAGGAAAAAAAACACCATTTTTAAATGAGCCAATCTGTTTCTCCTTTTCTTTTTATGGTGTGCACCTGGCTGCAGGTTGCTTCAAGCAAACTCTCTATGCTTTCTGGGACCCAACGCTTCAAGTATTTCTGACCTGCACCTTCCACTAACTACTGTGATCTGGTAGACAAAAAGAAAGGTGGGAAACAGTTGCTAGGTACTAGATCAAACCATTAGATCAGCAAAAGTATGCTGAAAGATTTGTTGTACCATTTTCCATTCGTCTAGTGAGTACTAGTTACTGAGTCTTTTTTTACTCCTTCCTTTGAATGTCATCCCCAAGGAAAGCTCCATTTCCCAGCATCATTGCTGACAGGCTGCTTTGAAGTGGTCCCGCCCATGTCGCTTGGCTGCTTGTTGGACATGCTCTCTCCTACTGAGGGGAGGTATGGACTGGACGTGAGGGCTGCATCTAAGGAACAAGATGGCCAACAAGATGGTGTGTTTGGTGGGGGGGGCATGGCTCCAGCAATGTGCCCTGTGGTCCTGTATACCCACAGAGAGCTCCTCCACTGGGCGCAAAGCATTGACCAAAGGAGGAAAGGGAGATGGCTGAGAAACTCTGGTCTCGAACATAATTAATGCAACTTAATTGTGTTAACACTGCAGCATGGCCAGGTGTTCAAGAGTTCTGCCTATTTCAAAAGTCTTCCCTAAGCTTTTGGAAATGCCTTTCTCCTTTTGATTTCTTGTGATCTGATTCCTGGGGTCTTTTTTCTCTTCTTGGAGCCTTTGTGCTGCTTTGGCCATAAATCAGCCCCTTCTTTCCTGGTTCTCTCCTCTTTCAAAAGTGGGGATAGCTGGAGAAGGGGTAAGATACACTCCTGGTACCCTCCTACCCCACGCAGCAGGCTTCATCTTCCAGATCCTCAGGTGGAAGGTGAAAGTATTAGGCCAACTGCCAGGCTTGTCTGATACCATGGGGTAGGGATTCTAATTGGAGGAAGATCCTCACTTCCTCTGTTGCACTGACCATCACATCTCACGCGCACACTCTGGGCCATTAGAAGTCCTGGAGGAGATCCAAGTTGCTCATGCGCACTTGTTTAATAGATTGTACTGTTTTGCAATAAAGACGTTTAGCCTTAAGACCCTTGAATGGAACTCCAGCTGTGATGGAACCACCAATGCCCCTTCTTCTCTCCTCACCTCATGTTGCTTAAAGAAGAGGCCTCCTGAGGGCCTGTCCCAGCCCCTGGACAAGCTCTCTTCTGTCACTCAGTTATTGCCATTGTTCCCTATACTACTACCTTCTCACTTGCTCCTGTGCCCTCTAGTGGAGGAGCCCTCACTGTCCTTTGAGCACTGACTGAGAAGAGGAAGCCTCCATTTTCTCTCCAAAGGAGTTGGAGTTGAGAAGTTCTCCTTTCTGCTTCCCATTGTTCAAAAGAATCAATGTGAATTAACCTGCTTAAATTGGTTTCAAGTGAAACTTTATTGTCACGTGAAACGTATCAGACTTCAATTGGAGCCTCTAAAACTGGACTTGAAGACTCTGCGGGTGCCACACCTGGTAGGTGTCCCCTCCACCTGCCATTCAGTTTTTCTTAGAGCCATTGTGTGTGTGTGTGTGTGTGTGTGTGTGTGTGTGTGTGTGTGTGTGTGTGTGTGTGTGTGTGTGTATGTGTGTGTTCTGAGTCAGCCAACAGATCCATTAGTTGTTTAACAAGAAGTTCACAGCTCTTGTTTCAGGAGATGAACTGCTTGTGTGTTAAGGAGCAATCCCCATCCCCAGTGAATGTATTCTCTTAATATTCAGACACTGTATTTGTGCATCATTGGAGACTGTCCACATGTACCATCTCATTACAAGGACACTTCTCATGAGCGGTTCATCATTCTGAGGCTTCTCCTTATACTAGCGTTCTTTCCATTGAGTCCTGCCAAATCCTCTATTGGGTTATTTTTCCTTTTTCCTTTGCATCTGTCATTTTGTCCAAAAATGAGCATGAATAAACAGAAATGCAAATGAGCTGATACTATTTTTGTGGTCAGCCAAGGA
The DNA here is from genome assembly GCF_024711535.1 of Dipodomys merriami. Taxonomy (NCBI): domain Eukaryota; kingdom Metazoa; phylum Chordata; class Mammalia; order Rodentia; family Heteromyidae; genus Dipodomys; species Dipodomys merriami. Next base: position 6,515,780 of record NW_027204604.1, read on the forward strand.
TGCTGCCAGGAACTTCCACTGTATGTCTGTGGCTTGGGAACATAAAGAGGAACACGTGGGCCCCCCATTGGTGAATCTCAACATTTTTAAACAAGCACAAATGATATTTGTAACAAAAAAGTTTAATTTTATTTATTATGGTAATAAACTATTTTATACATGACGCTTGCTTTTGCATTTTCTTACATAATTATAAGTTATTGAATTGGGTGTTTGAACTTTAACAACAGAGCAAGGACACTATTTTCTATTCCTTTTCAAGTTGGGGAAAGCTCTGACTTGGATAGAATGTACAGTGTTGATTTTTGGAGAACTTATAATTCTCAAGATACCAAGATGCTATATCTAAGGATCACTGAGTAAGAGAATGAATAGATATGAAAGCACCTGGCCACGTGACTGGGAGGTAGAGCTGTGTGTGTGATGTACAAGTATATGGAACTTTTCAAATCTGTGTCTAAGTCTAATTTCTATTGCTTTAATAGAATTCTGGGAAATGTATCAGGAAGAGAAGTTCTTATAGGCCCTTGGTATTGAAGACTTGGACGTGGCCAAGTCTGGTGAAGGCCTCAGGCTGTTTCCTAACAGAACGGCAAGTGGATATATGGCCCAAGAGACAAGACACGCTGTGAGGAGCAGCCTCACTTAATAATAACCTACCTTTGAGGTCACTAACCCAGTCCCATGCTGAAGGTATCAATCCCTCTAAACAACCTAATCCCCTCACAAAGGCCCATTTCCCAGAACACCACAAGGGCAATCAGATTTGAACCTGAGTGGTGAGTAATGGCCCAGCTGTGTGGAAAACATTGATGGAAGGAGTATGGTTTGAGGCCATCCTAGACCCAAATAAAAGAGTCAACAAGAATCTTATTCCTAAAAAAATACAAGCTGAGTGTGTGGTGGGGAATACCTGTTGTCTCAGCTAGAGAGGAGGTAGACATGGGAAGATCACCATCCAAGGGTGGCTCTGGGCAAAAGCACAACACTCTGTCAGAAAAATTAAAATAAAGCAAAGGGAAAAGTGAAGCTGGAGGCAAGACTTGAGTGGTAGAGTGCTTGTCAATTCAAAACTGCAGTATTGGCCAAAAAAAAAAGAAGGAAAAGAAAAGCCAACATGAGTTTTGAAGAGGACAAACCACATTGAGCCAAGAATGCTGCCAAAACAACCTGGCATCACTGAAAATTACCTGACAGCTGGTTTAGCACACAGGTTGGCCTTCTACTTAGAAGTGAAGCTTTTCATGTTGAACCATTAGGATTGAAATTTGCATGAAAATACATTAATGCTTCCCTGACTTTCAAGACACAGTATGAAGAACACCACATCTTTTCTGATTGACTGTCAATAATATGTTTCATCCTCACTTTTCTTCATTGATGGTGTCAGACGCTATTCATGCCTTAAATACCCTTTATACCAACAATTTTAGTTCTGCTATAATTTTAATAGGGCCCACGGCAAGACACCACAACCCTGAGTTCTTATTGAATGCCCAGTGGACCGTATTTCATAAATGGCATTTCTCCTTTTACAGACATTGTAACTTGACTTAGGGATGGGGAAGCTGTGATGTACCAGCCAAATACGGGGCTCAGCTTGATCCTACAGGGCCTCAGTCTTAATGATGTATTTTGAATGATGTGCTGCCCTGTTATTTAATCTTAAATCAATTTAAGGATGGCATTATTTAGAATTCTTACTGACTGATATTATTTCAGAAGTGCCCCCTAAAAAAGCCCCGAGCATCACATTAAAAAATAAAAAACCTCAATGGTGAAAGAAAATCTTTTTGCGACTTTGATAATTAGTCAAAGGGACTAGCAATGCTGAGCTGTCACAGATACTGCATTTTGGGTGCCAAATTAGATTTAACTAATTCTTTAAAATAGGATTTTTTTGCTTGTTTTTAAAATTAAACCATTTCTAGAACAAAGAATTCAGGGAGGTACCAGTTAGAGACTAATAATAATACTAGCTTATGGTAATCATAGCTTAACAGGCTGAGAGCTGAGGATTGTGGTTCAAAGCTAGCCCAGGCAGACAAATCCCTGAGACTAATTGTCACTAATTAACCGCCAAAATGCCAGGAGAGGAAGTGTGGCTCAAATGGTAGAGCATCAGCCTTGAGTGAAAAGGCCAAGCAAAAGTGGAAGGCTTTGAGTTTAAGCCCCAGTACCAGTTTCTTTAATGAGAGTACCCTCTCCCAAATTGCTATTCTCTTAATACATGAATTGTATAAGTACAATTGACATATTTTCTCTTTAGACCTAGTCTTTAATAGAACAAATTGTCACTTAAACAAATTAATCTGAACATGTAATATTTTTATGTCTTCTTGCATGGTTCCAAGAATTAATCATCCTGACTGAGGTTTGTAACCTTCAAATGCCTCACTGCCCTCCTTGGGCTCTCTCCTGGCAGTTGTGCTAGAGCTCCTGGGCTTGCCTGTGGAGCTAGGTCAGGCCAGGTCAGAAGATCCTGGGGCTAGATCCTGGGAACCAGGTCTTGTCTTTTACCAGCACCAAGTCAGAAGATTCCCAGGGATGAGGACATGAGCTCCTCAGCAGAGACTGCTCTGTGCCCAGGCACCTCAAGGGTCTTTTGTTTAAAGCATCTCCGGGGTTTTAGCTCCTGTGCATGTACAGAGAAGCATTGTTGTTTCCACATTACAGCTGGGAGCAGTAAGAGGTTAAGGGAAACTATGATCCTGGAATAATACGTATTAGTAAATCACACCTCAATTAGCTAAACAGTAATCATTTACTAAGTCCCAAGAACCATCTGAATCACATGGGTTAAAAGAAAGTCTGGATTATTATGTTCACATACATCCACTGCGTCTTCTAACAGAGTTTAAGAAATGAATAACCTGTGTTTATGTAAATGATCTCTTTAGTAAAGTCCATATATTCTGTGTTATTTATATATGTCCCCATATTAAAGACTTCTCTACATGTACTGCACAGCATGGCCATCCCGGCCATCAGGATCTAGACCCCTCCAATCTCTCTTCCAAGCACAGAGGCTTGGAGGAAAGGGTAGTCAAATGATTAGTTTTGCATGCTAGTAGTTCAAGTTTCATTGAGTTCATAACCACATTCAAGATCTAAGGCCAATACCATGTAACCAATGTGGCAGTATTAGATTCATGTGAACTTTATATTATTGTCACCCAATGACAATCCATATACTTGGAATGTTAAAGGTTCTCCCCAAACTTGATACACTAAGGAGTCAAATGTAAAGTTTCTTTCCTCCTGTCCACCCCACCCACATCCAAATCCAAAAAGAAATACTCTGCTCTCTAGAACTTGTGTCTATTAGTAGCCAGTCTGGTATCTACCTGGGGAGAGGGCGGCAGTGATAAGCCATTGAAGTATATGTGTGTTTAGATTTTAAACATTTTCCTCCAATTAATTGGAAAGCACAAATTATCTACGTAACAACAAAAAACAAAGACTTCATTTTATTTGAATCAAAATGAAACAATATAAATCACTGAGCACAAAATAATGGCCAGTATGATGATACCTCCTAGGATTTAGGTAGAGAGAACAGGAGAGACCACAGGAAGCCATCTTTTTACGGTTTTCCTGACAGCACCCAATTTTGCTCCTTTACTGAGAAACAATTAGCTGTTGGAGCTACCATGTTTCTACATCTCTGCAAATCTCAGGAACCAGCATTCAAATGTAGATTACCTTGATAAACGTCAAATCACTGGAGCCCAAGGAGTGTGCACTTCTTGGAACACTATAGAACTGCTTTTCTCTTCTGTGTCTAGGTCATTATAAACACAACTCTTGCTTTGTCACCTCCACCTGAGGTGAGAAGCTAAGCTTTCCAGGCTGGTTTCACAGCTCCAGATGCAAGGTATGGAAGAGAAGGCATGTGTGGTGTGTCACCAACACAGCAGCAGAAGGGTTCAGAAATACTGCCCCCATGAGGCCAGGCCTATCACTAACCAACATTTCTGCATTCAATTCATGTCAATTCTTAGTAAAGGAGACAGAAGCCAAAAGGCCCATGGGACTAGGTTCTAGATTTAAAAAAAAAAAAAAAAAAAAAAAAAGGCACCATGTACAGCTGGGTAAGACACTTCGGTCCTGGACCTCAGCTTGCCCAACAGTCAACGGATGGTTGAGTGAGAACATAAGTTCCCAAAGTTAGCCATTTGTCTGGTTATATATTTTCTATGGGAGCTCAAGTTGCCAGTCTTGGAGTGAGGTGTCTTCAACAAAGATGAGCAGAAGACAGTCCTTTGGAGATTGTCTTGGAATGGGAGATCAGGATGAAGTACCATTTACCCTAGAGACCAGCAGCATTAGTCCACAGTGTATGTCTGGGAGCAGGCAATGCCCACGTTGGAGTAGCAGTACAGGAATGCCAAGACGGTGAGAGTCACCCACGGCCAGCCTTGAGGGAGAGACAAAGACGGAAGAACAGTTAGAAGAGCCTGGCAGGACCTCCCACATGAGCAAATTCCAATATGAGAAAAAAACACAGGCCTTGGTTGACAAAGGACACATGTCTCCTGGAAAGTCCATTGAGTGGAACCCCAGAAAGTAGGGTCCTACAGTAAAACCAGGGGCAGCATAAAATGAGAGGTGCACTATTACAAACACAACCATATTTAGAAATGGGGTAAGTGTCCAAAGAATATGCAGTTAGAAGATTAAAGCAGAAAAGACAAAAATTATGTTCATGAGTCTTGTCAATCTCAAAATACAGACTGACCATTACAGTGAATTTCCAGAAAGGGGGACTCAAATCTTAAAAGGTTTTCAGTAGGTCCCCTATAAATACTGGTCTTCGAGTATATGTTCTTTTTCTTTCCTTTTAAAATCAATATTTTTTAAATCAATTTTTTTTATTTTTACTAAGTATCTGTTATTTGATGATCTTTATGTCTTCTATGTATTTCACGTATTTAAACTTTCTTTGAGGACTTTAGAGATCCAGAGTTGCTGTAGAAGATGCTAGAAGTGAAAAATCAAAAGACTCAGTCCATGTTCAAGCCACTCTTATTCCATCTTGGGAAAGACAAACACACAGTAAGTGCTAGATAATGGAATATACAAAGAACGTTGCAATAGACCATGTGCGACAAATAAGAGTTCAGCAAAACAAATGGGAGAGAGACATTCTACCAGAAAAACCTAAAGTGCACATTTCCTAGGCCTTCCAAGCAACAGTAATGGTGTTACATTGCTGCATGCAGGAAGAGGCAGATAAGTAAGAGAAGGAAGAAGACTATTGGAAGTCCTGGTGAGGGGTTTCTTAGAACTGTGGAGGCCTCTCTTCTTGTTGGGTTAGCCATTTGTTAATATTATTTTTATTTTTTTGGGGGGGGGTCCAGTTGTGGGGCCTGAACTCTAGGCCTGGATGCTGTCCTTCAGCTCTTCAGCTCAAGGCTAGCGTTCTACCACTTGAGCTACAGCACCACTTCCAGCTCTTTTTTTTTTTCTGCTTATGTGGTGCTGAGGAATCGAACCCAGGGCTTCAAGCATGCAAGGCAAGTGCTTTACCACTGAGCCACCTTCCCAGCCCCCCATTTGTTAATATTAATATTGTTAATATGACTAGGTAAGCCTATAGCATCGTAGTTAAGGGAAATGGAGAAAGATACAAGTTCATATCCTGGTTCTACCATTCCTACTGTGTAACCTTGAGCAAGAGAATAAATCTCAAATATAAAACTATGGCTACAGCTCCCACTGACTAGTGTCCTCATAAATATCAAGTGGAATGGCATAAAGACCTCACGGACTAGGATGAGCTCTCAAGGGAAGGCAGTGGTAATGCTAACAAGGGACAGAGAAGTCTTTTGCCAGCAAATTTGATCAGAGTGGCGACAGAGAAATCCAACTCTGCTCTTCCTCCTAAACCCTGGCTCCCCTTGCACCTTACACGTGCTACAAGAATTCTCTAGGGCCCGTCAGCGAAGAGAGCCAAGGGCAGCAGAGAAACCCAGCACTCTGATTCCCTGATCCGTCCTGTGACCTCGCTTCATATCTGCTAGGACATGTGTTACCTGTGGCTATCAAAACAAACTGACATGAACTTAATGGCTTGCCCAGTAGAAATATTATTCTCTCAACGTTCTGCAGTGCCGAACAGAGCTCACGTGTTGGCAGGGCCTCGCTCCCTCTGAAGGCTTCAGGACAGAATCATTTTTTGCTGCTTCCTTGGCCACAGCTCATTCACTGCCTCCCATCTTTTCATGGCTATCTTCCCTACATTTTTCTGTATCCTCTCCTCTACAGGGCCACTCACTGATTCTAGATCTAGAATAATATCCTTTTTGAAGATGCTTTATTTCCAAATGAAGACATTCATTGTCTGGAGACAATGAATTTGGGGTGATAACACTATCAACCCAGTACAGCCAAGTAATTTCTCTGAGCTTCTAGAGCATTCCATTCGTCCAGAAGGGCCTCAAATCTCTCTGCTGTGACTCACACACACGTGCCAGGGGACCAGTGTCAATGCCTGTCTTCCAGTGGGCTTGGAGAGCAGGATGGGCCTGGAGGGGGAGGTGCTTCAGACACAAGAGGTGCTCCAGGGTTTCAGCTGTGTTTGGAGTGAGGCTCTAGAGGGTGTTTGCTAAACACAGAATCCAGAGGCCAGCCGCAGAAGTGGAAAAATGGTGAAGGGGGCACTGCACAGCTGTTGTTGATGCCCATGCTGTAAAGCTCATAGAACTGTAAGGAGGAACAGTCCCAAGACTGCCCAGACAGAGGTGGGTCACACGATACATGTACAGTATGGGCTATAAAAGTTCTCCCAACTCTTACTATGCATGTCATCTACAGAGTTAGCTAGATGGATGTTATGTGATCTTCCTCTAATCCCGGGTGTATTGTGAGATCTTACTAGGACCTTAGTTCCCCATCTACACAGTGGGAGCTCTTGAAACATTTTTTTTTAAGTACATTGTGGTATGTGCCTGTAGCCTCAGGTCCTTGAGAGGCTGAGGCTGGAGAAGAGCTAGACCTCAGGAGGTCTACATCAGCCTGAGCAACAATAAGCAAACAAACATCTAAAACAAAAAAAAATTATTTTAAAATGCATGTGAATAAAATGCCATCACAGATTTGGTAATGCTTTCAAAAAGTGCTTTAGAAGCATGGCTGATTGCTATGAGGCCAAACCTTCTATCACACAGGTAATATCCTCTGGCCTTTGCAATGCAAACAGTAATCCTGCTGTGAGCCAAATGACTGGTGAGACTCCTTAGCCTCTCCTGTCCCCCAGAGGAAAATGCATGGTGGTAAGGGAGAGAGAGTCTCGCATTCACACCACCCAGCCAATACTTCCTGAGCACTTCTGCTGCACCTGATCCTGCGTTCCACCTTAACATCACCTTTTCCTGAGGGCCTGCAGACACAGGTCTGATTGAGGCAGCTGTTAAGCAAGCACTGATGCAGCCCAAGTGAGCAAAGCTAGGCTTGGGCAGAGGCCTCCACAGAGCTCAGATGAGGACAGGTTACCAAAACTGAAATGCAAAGGCTGACAGTTGTTTTGATACACAGGCACACAAGCTTGTCAGTCTTTAACAAGAAAGTGCAAAAACGGATTTTGTCCTGGTAGAGAACAGGCTAACCCCTGCAGTCCTTTCTTCTCCCACCAGCCTATCCCTGATCACTTTTCCTCCATGATCTCTCTTCTCACCCAACTCCTCAACATCCATTCTTTTTGTATCTTCCCATCCTGTATAGGGAATTACCCATGGATTCCCCTGATCCCTTTAATGTGGCCTATGCAGCCTGGTAGACATCATGCTGTTGGTCAAAGGAAAAGATCCTTCTTAAGAGTGTACTATAGGGCTGAGGCCTCCAACATACTCTTTGTCCTTAAAGCTGGATTCCTGAATTTCTGTGTAACTTCCTACTGGGCTTTGATTCCTTGACCTAACAAGATCTAAACAAGTGAAGGGTTTTAACAAATCATAAGTAGGCAGATTAGAAATACGGTAAACAGGTTGCTAGCAAGTCAAACTAATATTGCAAAACACTGAGTAATGTAATTAACAGGAAAGATCTGATGGAGATAGCTAAGAGCATATAAGTAGGATGTATAGCATTTATGAGGACCAATGTGGGTGATATAATCAATGGAATTAGTGGAATGTAGGTAGTTGTATCATGAGGCTGTTAATAGACTACTGGTGGACTGCAGAGCAACTAGAGCTAATGAGAAATAGGTAGGACACAGAGGAAAAGAGCTTGGGCTAGCTAAGAGAAATCACAGTATAATTTTACTGGAGGTCATCATGGCTGAGCAATTCTCTAAGCAATTAAACTAGTCTGAAAAGACACAAAAGGCAGAAGCTCAGACACCAAAGGAAAAGACCATCATCATGCAGGGCTGTGAGAAATCAAAGGTAATTTTCTGGAAAGTGGAGATAATCAGAATAAGAGAAGTAGTTCTGATGAAAAACTTTGCTAAAGGGAATGTTGTGAAATGGCATAACCACTGGGGAAAACAATATGGAGGTTCCAACACAAAATAAACAAAGAATTATAGCATACATATCCCCAAAGAATTGGTAGCAGGAACTAGAAGAGATATTTTTGTACAATTATGTTTATAGCAGAATTTTTCACAAAATGTGGAAATGACCCAAGTGTTCATGGACGGATGAACGGGAAAACAGAATGTGGCCTATATGTACAAAGACTATTAGTCTTTAAAAAGGAAGTAAATTCAGATATGAATTACAACACAGACTAACGTTGAAAACATCATATCAAATGAAGTAAAAGAGACATAAAAAGCAAATACAGGGTTTGCTTAGACGAGTTGGCAGTGTAGTCAAATTCATAGAGTCAGAATAAAAAATGGTGGTTATTAGGAGCCAGCAGAAAAAAAAGAATGAGAGACTGAGTGAGTATAAACTTTTAGTTCAGGAAGATAGAGTTCCAGAAACAATGGTAGTGATAGCTTTATAACAATGCAAATGCACTTAATTTCACCGACTGTCTTTGAAATCATTAAAAAATACATTTTATAAATATCTTTTATCTCATCAAAATTATGCTGAGTAAAAGAATGCATTGGCATATAGCATATGTTATATTGTTCCATGTAACATGTGATTCAATTTATAATTACCAAAGACCCTCTGTGGTTACTTGGGAGAGGATAGACTGCAAAGAGGTTACTAGAAATCTTCCAGAATGATGAAGATTAAAAAATAGCAAAGATTCACTCAACTGTATACCATGGTTGAATGTATTGGTGCACTGATTTTCAAGAAAATTGATAAAAAGTATGGGTGAATTCCCATAACGTAATTCCTTTGAACAATTAACTAAAAATTTAACAAAAGGAACCTGAAACATGTTTTGTCTGAGGGCAGATGGACAGGGGACAGACAAATGGGGGTGGAAAAGGTGAATGAATACAGCCATAATACCCAATGTACATACATGAAAATGAAACTAGCTAACTTGAAGGGATGAGTAGGGCTGGGAAAGGCCGGGGAGAGAATGATAGAAGGGATGATATCGATCAAGTTGCATAGAACTCATAAATTTATAGCCCTCTTGTATACTATTTAAAGATTTAAAAATAAATTTGAGATGTACAAGACACTATGTTGAAAATGAACTTTACAACTTGCGGGGGTGGGGAAGGGAGGAGTTAGGGGCGTGAGGAGGGAAGGGGTAGTAGGGGAAAAACAAAGGAGGAGGTAACAGTGCTCCATAGGAAATGTACTCATTACCTTACTCATGTGACTGAAACCCCTCGGAACAGTATCTTTACAATAAAAATATTTACAAAAAAGAAAGTAGACACAAAGGGTTAAAGTAGACAATGGGATATTAGCAAATTACAGTCTCACAACATTAGGTTTCAATGTCCTAGACTATAGTTGGCTCATGGTGTTCATGAAAAAGGTACAAGAAAATACAAAAAGAAATGTTCAGTAATGATGGATCCTGTTCCTTCCCAGGGAGAAAGGAACTTTCTGAGCTTAGTATCCAATTATGCATTCCAGAATCATGCCTTCTTCCTCTGGTGGGGTCTCTGAGGTGCTCTATCTTCCTTCACCATTCAGATGGGTTTTACAGAGAGAAACCAGCCTCTGCTGAATCAGTATAAATTCCTATTCCCATGAAGAAAGCAATCTCTACCATGCAAGAGGAGTTGAGGTGCTGACTTGTGTAACTACCCTATCAAACCACTCTGCCGTCAGCTCAGGCAACACTCCCAAGGCACTGGCCACCATCTTGGCTCTAATGGGGCTTGTTCAAGAGCTATATACTACAGTTAACAGTGGCTAAAACAGTGTCTGACTACAACAACCAACAACTGGAAAGCCTGTGAATCAGCTCTGCGGGGACACTTTCTTCCTACCCTGTCCCTTAGCCCCTGGCACCAAGTTTCTCCAGTTTACGAAGATGACATAGTCCCAGTTAATTCTCACCATGCTTGAAGGTAGAAATTATTCTTCTCTTTAAAGGGGAAAATCAAGGATCATAAAGGTAAGTAACTTGCCATAGATCACACAGATAATAGATTATACAATTGTGGTGTAAATCCAATACTGACTCTGTGTGTGTGTGTGTGTGTGTGTGTGTGTGTGTGTGTGTGAGAGAGAGAGAGAAGATATATATATAGATATCTCTCTCTCTAGTATATATATATATATATACTATATATACTAGTATATATATGTACAACGTACATACAATGTACATGTATATACTAGTATACATATATGTATATATACATATATGTATATATGTATATATACATATATGTATATATACGTATATATACATATGTATATATACATATATGTACAATGTACATATATGTATATATGTACAATGTACATACAATGTACATATATATGTACAATGTACATATATATACTAGTATATCTAGTATATATATATATATATATATATATATATATATACTAGTATATCTAGTATATATATATATACTAGAGAGAGAGAGAGAGAGATTACTAGTACTAGGGCTTGACCTCAGGGTCTGGGCACTGGGCCTGAGCTTTTTAAAAACAATTTTTTTTGTCATTTATGATGCTGGAACTCAGGGCCTGGGCACTGTCCCTGAGTTTTTTTTTTTTTTTTAATCTCATGTTTAGTGCTCTACTACTTTGAGCCACAGTGCCACTTCCAGTTCTGGTTAATTGAAGATAAGAGTCTCACTGACTTTCTTGACTGGGCTGGCTTTGAACTGTGACCCTCAGATCTCAGCATCCTGAGTAGCTAGGATTACAGGCATGAGCCACTGGTGCCCAGACTGAGCTTTTTCATCATAGGATACAGATGTACCTATGAACCCCATCATAGGTCAAGGTATATCATCATTGCTCTACTTTGCTGGCATTTTCTACTTTGAGACCATTGGAGGATGCTTCTTTCCTTCAAGAATTAGCTAATGCATCCACCTTTGTCATCAGGTGCTAGCTCAGGATCCAGCAGCCCCTCCCCTTGCTCTATCCCACCAGGTAGTCATCATGCCATTAATGATTCAGAGGTCTCTGTAAACTGCTGCCTTCATTAAGAGCGCTGGCTCCTCACATTGCTTTATGCTTAACAATATCCAGATCTGATAGGGCCTGCTATTTTATTTAAATCTTATTTATTCCAGCAGTTGTAGCCAGGAGATATTGTAGAGCCATTTATCAAATGGTCCAAAGCTTGCAGCCTTTCCTCCAAGGCTAAATTTAGATCCTCCATCTTACTAAAGCCATAGGGAAGGAACTTTTTCCATGCAGAGGTATGTCTACCTTATTGAAGAAGAGGCATACAAGGAGAGCAAAGCTGTCTGGGTTTCTAAGTCTACAAACTTAGGGACCACTTCCAAACACACGGTGATATGGACAGAAGTAAGAACTGATTCTTTCTGGTTTAGGGGGTGGCATTTTTATTGGGAGAGGGGGGAAGAGTTTACCAGGGTTTGAACTCAGGGCCTTAAGCTTACTTGGCTTGCTTATTCACAGCTCTACCATGCCTCCAGCCCTGCTTTGTGAAGATTATTTTGGAGATGCAATTTCACACATTCTTCTGCCCTGTGTGGTTTCAAACCATGATCCTCTGACTCTCATCCTCCCGAGTAGCTAGGATCTCAAGTGGGAGATCCTAGCATCTGGATCCTAGCATCCAGAAGTAGGTCTCATTTCTTACTCCTCACAGATATGGAAACTAAGGCCCAGAAAAAGAGAGTCACTTCCCCAAGCTTTAGTGGCTAACTGGTCATCAAGCCACCCTTGGATCACAAGATTATATAACTCCAAAGTACACTTAGCCACTGGCACTCAGATAGCAGTAACAGGATTCAGACCATGTGTCAACAAGATTCAAAGCAGGCCTCTGCGTCCTAGACAAGTCTCTTCCTTTAAATCCCTGGTCTCGCCACCTCCTGCCATCCTCCTATTCCAGGTGCCCAAGATAGCCAGCAGGAGGCCATAACAGATTTGTGCTTCCAGATCTCAGCCACCACTCACCCACCTGATCACCACATCTTCTGGGGCTCCATGTCTCTTGTCTTTACAAAGACAGAGAGAGGTCACAATAGAATCATTGTGAGCAGGCATACAGCCTTTGTCTTGGTCAGCGAACAATTTAGAATATAGGCATTGCACTGAAGAGCAGAATCTCAGTGCCTAGGTGATCCATTATTAAAACTGTCAAAACCACAATTACTTGACTCCAGCCATGCAATGAGCCTCCCTAGGGGATTTGAGAGGGAACAGGGTGGTGGGACCACACTCAGGGAGTCTTCTGCAACATCCTCTTGCTAGGTGTTGTGTGCACAATTTAACCAGCAGCAACAGCAATCTTTAATAAATCACATTGTTCACAGTCAATTTCACATCCTGATGAAGCCAACCTCTGCTGCATTCTTCATCCTTCCCCAAGTCCTGGTGTGAGCCTGCAGGCAGATGCTTAGCCATGCACTCACTGCCATAAACGAAAATTATTTCATGTAAAATTGTGGGAAGTGGGAGGGAACAAGCCAGGGACATTTTTTTCTCATTCTGACAACACAAGCAGAAGGTGGTGCTGGAAAACACGTACTTTCTCTCGCCAGGGCCAACAGTGTGGAGCACCTGCTTTCCCACAAAACTGTCACCTGCAGTGGGTACCACTGCCCTAACTCCGGCCGCTGGGGCCAGGGGCTGCACAGTAGAACATGCTTCCCAGCTGTTTCTTTCTTACCTTTTGGGTATCTAATGCAGCCTAATTAGGACTGTGGTTCATTGTTAATTCATGACCACGCTATGTAAGACAGTGGATGCTGCCTAGCAAATGAGCGAAAGAAAGCCACTTTCCTGAAAGAAAAGGATGGTGCTCTGGGATTCAGCCTCTTCATCAGATGGCTGTGACACTGCTCGCCCACATCAATACAGTGCTCTCCGAATCCCTAAGACATACATTCCAGGGATCCAAGTGGGGGCCAATACTGAACTCCTTATATACTAAATTTTATGATAAAATCTAATTAGAAATTAAGCACCGTTTAAGAGATTAACATCCAATAATAAAATAAAACAATTATAGCAACATACTGTAAGCAGAGTTATGTAAGTATGGCCTCTGTAATATCATCTCATATTCTACTTCTTTTTTTGGGGGGGGTGCCAGTTCTAGGACTTGAACTCAAGGTCTTGACACTGTGCCTTAATTTTGTTAGTCAAGGTTGGCAGGCTTGAGCCATACCTTCACTTCTGACTTTTTGGTGGTTTACTAGTGATATGAATTTCACAGACTTTCCTACCAGGGCTGGCTTCCTCAGATCTCAGCCGCTTGAGTAGCTAGGATTACATGTGTGAGCCACTGAGCTCATACTTCTTGTATTGATGTAACACAGTGCAAAATGACATGATGAACTCAAAGAAGGTGAATTATGTTGGCACTATTATGTGGCATTAGGCTCTTACTGACCTGCTAATGATACCTCAGAAGGAGGATTATCTTTTTTGAGTAATCCCATGTCACCAAGTCATGATGATGCTGGGTAGGTAGCATCTATAGCATGAATATGCTGAATGAAGGGATGATTCACCTCTCCAGTAGGATGGGATTGCACAGAATTATCACTGTACTCAGAATGGCACACAATCATAAAGTTAGGCATTGTTTTACTTCTATAATTTTCCACTTAATATTGTTGGAATGAGATTGACCACAGATCCCTAGAATCTCAGAGAAAGAATGGATGAGGGGACTATTACATTTATAAGTACCTACTGTGTGCATCGAGGCAGGGGGCTTTGACTTTGTTTTTGACTTTTACTTGGGGCCTTCTAAGAATGTGCCACTGGAGGTTGAGGACACAGGGGGCCACCAAGCAGTTCACTCGCACCTTCAGTTCCATGGCTCTGTGATCCAAATACACAGGTGACAAAAGTCTTAGGGAGAACATAGAGGACAAAAGTGGGAATTCTCAAAGGCTGATCGGGCTAGGCCGGGATGATGGGCTGACACTAAGAAGGAGCTGAACTCATTTTTGTTTCCAAATCTTAACAATGCGCATGTGAAATGGTGGAGGTCTGTGACCCATGTTACAGAAGAAGAAGTAGTTGCTAGATCTGGTGACAGTTGCCTGGAAACATGAAGACTGTGAAGAAGAAAACATGGAAGAAGGTCGAGAAGGCATCTAAGTACCAAGTGTGCAGGAGGGAGAAGACCCAAGGAAGTAAAGGAACACTTTGACAGCTGAAGTGCTCCAAACTTGAAGCTAGCTCAAGACACTGAGTTTCCTGTTAGAGGGGAGTCATAATGGAGGGGACAGAAGGTGGGTGAACCAGAACATAATGGAGGAGATTTCTCCTGTGGACCAGAGGTAGAGCCAGCTCTGATTGTCTTTTTCCCAGTTCACTGGGACTAGGGTCTGAATGGTAAAATGGTCAATAACTAAACAATAGTGAGAATAAAGAAACACAAATACAAGTTGTTGCCTTTTTATTAGTATTGGTACTAGGGCTTAAACTCAAAGCCCTAGTTCTTGACCTAGCTTTTTTACTCAAGGCTGGTACTCTACCATTTGATCCATAACCCCACTCCAGCTTTATGCTAGTCAATTGAAAGATAAGAGTCTCTCAGATTATCTGCTCCAGCTGGCTTTGATCCCTGATGCTCAGATCTCAGCCTACTGAGTGGCTAGGATAGAGCAACTAGGATGCTTATAGGAGCCACTGGTGCTCGGCTGTTGTTGACTTTTGAGTACTCATTTATAATACTGCCAAGTCTCTACCTCAGGGAACTGACAATAACAGTGGTGGCTAGTCTCAGAATGACAAACTACAACTTGTAAGTCCACCTGGCCTCTATTTTCAAGCCCACAGGACATGAAGTCAGCTGCTGGAAGTGGGCACAGATCAGCCAGCTTGGGCACATATGCGTATGTCTTGGAGAGATGCATCTATAGTGCCCTGACTATGACTGCGGAAACTTACCAAGGGCCATCAAGGAAGGAAATGTCCTCCACCCCGCTTCTTACCACCGCCAAGGAACCTGCCAGAAAGAGCTGGAAAGGGAAAGAGAATGCTGCCTGAACTGTGCAGATATCTGAAAAGGTGACATCAGCAAGCACGTCTGACATGTTCTTTTCCCAAAGCACTTGTTAGATAAAAGATTTCAAATTACTTGGCTTGAGTTTCAGAGCAACGAACAGAATGATAAAGCATAAAGCCAAGCTTCCAGCAGCAGCGACAGCAGCAGAAGCCGCTCTTCCCGGAGCTCTTAGAAGCCATGGTGGGCTGTGAATGCCAGCCGCCACTGCGAGGAGGAAGGAAATGTTCCTGCCTGCTGTCAGAGATGGCTTTGTTCTTGCCTCACTGCTCTCACTCGACTGTCTCTGCAGAAGTCTATCTTGTTCATCGACGTGCTAAAGAACATGATCGGTTTGAAAGCTGGAGGTGTTGTGGAATAAGATGGGTTCTAGGTGCCACCTTCCAGAAGCCACTGGTTTTATTTCAGGAGTAGGGCTGGGCTGGGCTGAGTAGAGCATCTCCACCCCTCCCCTTCCCTGCTCCTGGGCAGGCTGGCTGTGCCTGGGATATGGCTGCTGGCAGACAGAGGTTTCTCATGGGATGAACTGAGTCCAGAGGACTGCTCTCATCCGTACTCATTGTAACCACCGGAGCTGTCCTTTGCTTTGCTCTAAAGGAACTGGACAGCCAAAGAGACCAGAAGCACCAAGATCAGCTCAGGAAACCATGGGTCCAACATTTACAAAGAATGTTTGGAAAAAGCATTTTGTCTCCTAGGTGCTGGAATAAGGAGGGATGTGGGCAACAGAGACAGGATGAGTGCGCAGGCTTCAGGGATACTATGGTGGACATGGGAGCTTGGGAGCTTGGAATATTGCTCATCTCTCAGGAGCACAAAGCAAAAAGGAGGCCCTGGCCTTAAGAGGCTGACTAGGAAAGGGGGACAGGGGGATGGGGAGAAGAAAAGGGAGAGGAGGAGAGTGAGGGCAAGGGAGGGGGAACGGGAGCGGGAGAAGCATCAGAGTTGTCCAGGACCTGGGAAAGGGCCCTTATTAACTGTCAAGAAGAGGAGAAAAGACCCTAATGGTATCTCCTCTCAGAACCATGCACCCTGGAGACTGGGGAGTCTGATCTTCCCAGAGTGACCCACTTCTCCATGGAGCCCTATGAGAGCACACGATCAGTACAGTGTGCTATCATCTTGGGCAACAGAAGCAAAGGGGACTAGTTCGGGGAATGTGTGTTCAGCTCAAACACAGCACGTGCATATGATTCTAGACTGGACTAATTCCAGGAGCTATGCTTAATAAGCAGCACTGTCCCACCCATGCCACTGCCAGGAGCTCTGGCATGTGGGCATGCGATAAGCCACCATCAGCCTAGGGAAAGATGGAGAGGTCACAAGGGAAGGAAATTGGATGGATTCCTTATCACTCCAGAAAGCAGAACCAGGGCCTTGCAGGGAGAAATTACAGAAGATGGAGTTTGGCTGCTAGCAAAGGGAACTTGTGACACTTAGAGCCTTCTGACAAGACAGGGCACCCTGGCTTCCTGGCAGGGCAGGCCGAGGCACCTCTCTGTTAGGCAGGAGCCCTGGAAGGCATCTTGCTCCATGGGAAGTGGTGCCAGAATACTCTTCCAAGGTCTGTTTTGATTCTAAGAGATCACAGGCCTATAAGATTTGAGTCTTTTCCTCCCCAGGGAAGTGCACAGAAAGGCCAAGACACAGACGGAAGGACCCTGTGGCCAGACGCAGGCAGGAGAGGAGCTTGCCTCATGAAACGGAAGGCAACGTTCCAGCCAGCTGTGGATGCGTCAGAAGAGACAGCAAAGTTTTAGTGAAGTGCTTAGAAGGATAGTTACCTGACGTAGAAAATGACTCACACGCTTTTTTTCTTTTTATTCTTCTAACCCTGGGTGACAGAAAAAGGCATTTTTGTGCTCAAAAGAAAAAGATCTCCCTCTGAAGGAACACTGTGTTCCTCTCCCGCTCCCCCTCTATGCTGATGGCCCTAAGTGGGTGGAGGAGGTCTGCTGGGAACAGCAGGAAAGTACTACTGGATGCTGGATGCTCCGTCCTAGCTGGGATTTGTGTCCACACACACACACACACACACACACACACACACACACACACACACACACACACACACACACACACACACACACACACACACACACACACACACACACACACCAAGGTGCCCTTCTAGCGGTCCTGTGCACTTAGGCCACCTGGATTTCCAGGTACATTCCACCTGGATTTCCAGCCTCTGTAGAACCAAATAGTGGCAAATCTGGAATAAACCCAGTACTTTTCTTCACCCTCTGTTCTGCTCGGTATAAAACATCTGGAGCCAGTGGTCCACAAGACAGAGAAGACAAGGTGAAGTTCAGAGAAGTGAATCAAGGCAGCCTGGACTCTACCCATGTGGACAGTAACATGACATTACTCCTGTCGTGTGTGTGTGTGTGTGTGTGTGTGTGTGTGTGTGTGTGTGTGTGTGTGTGTGTGTGTGTGTGTGTGTGTGTGTGTGTGTGTGTGTGTGTGTGTGTGTAAGCAGCAGCCATGGAAGGAGGCTAAGATCTCAGGAGCCTTTTCCCAGCTCTTTACTCTTTACACTCTTCCCGGTGGACTCTAGCTGGAGCTAATTGTTGGCCTCCAGGGAAGGGGGGTCTCAGCTTCCACAGCTTCTGGCTGCCCATGTTTGTGACCTCACAGCATGATGTTTACACGATGGATTCTTCATAGGCTTTCCAGATGCTCCCATGGTTGTGGGTCACCTCAGGGCGTGGAACCCGCTCTTGTGTGCTCCTTGATTCCTCTCAAGTAACAGGCAGTGTTTGCAACAGCGAGCACTGTGCCTTGGAGCTAGACGCTTCTGCTGCTTCTAAACTGACCAGCTGCATCTGTCCAGTTACTAGCAAGGGTCCCAGCACCTGAGGCTTGAAGTGTTGGCTCAAGAAGGGCTCAGACCAGTCCCTCCCCCTCCCCTGCGCGTGCATCCATCGACTGCTCCTGTGGTTAGAATGCTGACCTAGGTTTGGGGTGTCGCTCCTCTCAGGGCCCCAGGTGCTCTGTTAGGGAGCTCTGGCTTCCTTCTTGCCATTTGGCTGAGAATAGTTTTATCTGCGATTCATTTTTTGTTTTTTGTTTTGTTTTGTTTTGGTCGGTCATGGGTCTTGAACTCTGGGCCTGGGTGCTGTCCCTGAGCTCTTCAGCTCAAGGCTAGCACTCTACCACTTGAGCCACAGCACCACTTCTGGTTTTCTGGTGGTTAGTTGATGAGAGTCTCTTCCTGCCTGGGCTGGCTTTGAACCAAGATCCTCAGATCTCAGCTAGGATTACAGGTATGAGCCACCTGTGCCGGATGAGATTTGCTTTTGTGATTCGATTATTTAATACTTACTGAACTACTATTACACCAAGCTGTGGGGAGACCACAGATGTTAAAAGTCTGACTTGTAGTTAGGGAGATGGGAAAAAGATATACAAAAATAAAATATAAATAAAATAAATACATACATACATAAATAAAATACACGATGAACTCAGGGTGTTTCCTAATGTGAATGAATGAATGGAGTGAGTGAATGGAGTCAGCACTCAACATTTGTTAGCTTCTCCCTTGTGCTTTGCACCAATCGAAAGGGCTGACCTCTTTACTCTGTGGGCTAGAAGAAGCAGGCCGCAAGGGCACCGCACCCAGGCAATTGTGCAGCTCCCAGAGCACCAATGACCTGGCTCCAGAGAGGAGTAAGAAAATGAGGAATGTACAAGCTGGGGGCTCTGCTCTGAAGGTACACCTCCCGGTGGTTTCCATCCTCTGGGTAAATCTTGCACAACAGGAAAGAAATTTACCCTCCAGCTCAAGCCCACCAAGATTTAGAGAGGAATTTGCCCTCCTAAATTTTGAGCTATTTTTTTTTTGACCAGATAACTTACAACATAAAATTCAGAAGTACCAAAGGTCAGGCAGGGAAAGGGAAATCTTCCTGCATATCCAATTCCTTGCGCCAGACTCCTAGAGTTTGCCATCTCCTTATTTATCCTCACACTGATTCTACACGTACAGAAACAGAACTTTTCATTCTGAACTATATCTTGGTTTCAATGTACTCCTATTTTTAAAGTTTCTATAGCTTGACAACTGTTTCATAAAAATTCCTACCCCTCTGCTTTGTGTTTCCTGTTAGCTGAGAAAAATTTCATTGATTACATGTATCATAATATATTTACCTGTAGCTGCTGACAGACCTTTCTGTCCCCACTATAACAACCAATACCGCAATGAATATCCTTGTACATACTTCATTTTACATGTGCCAACTATATCTGAATTTAAATCTTAGATATGGAATCGCTGGATCACTCTTGTAGATGTTTCAAACTTCTCTCTCTAGTGAAATATGAGGTGAAACTTCTGGATCTTTACCAACATGGTACAATACCTTGTCAGACTTCTCATTTGCATATCTCTCACTAAATGAAGAGGGGCTGAGGATGGAGTCAGTGGTCCAGCACCTGTTTAGCATGTGGGAAGGTGTTAGTATTCATCTTCAGGACCAAGTAGAGAGGGTAAATAAAGCTGAGCATCTTTTTATTTGCTTTCAGAGCAAATAACAGATGAAACTATCCGTTTATATCCCTTTCCTATTTTTTTCCCTACCAGTTTGGTACTGTTTCCTTAGAGGTTTATGGGTGTGAAGTTCATGCTATGTTCAGCCTTGAAGGTTGTTCTATAATCTTCTGCCCTCTAAAGCACTGACTGAGTCGGAGGGCAGGCCCTAGTCTGCTCAGCCAGGAGTTGGTGATGATGGCCAGGCACCCAAATGCTCCAGACACAGCTCAAGATTTGCCATTGCTTCTGAATCATCAAGTGAGAAATCAGATTTCTGGCACTGTGCTTTCTGTAACAGGTCCACAGTGATCCAGTGTTTTCACTCTATAGGACCCTGAGGTTGAATAACTAAAACAGGAGTTGCTTTGTTGCCTGCTTTCTGACTCTCTCTCCTTCCTCTCTTTTCTTCCCCTCCCTCCTTTCTTTCCTTTTCTTACTTTCTTCCTGATCTCCCCTCCCTCTTCTCTTCCACATATTCATCCCACCCACCGTATAGCACTGATTAGTGGGGCAGGCCAGGCTTTTCTTCCTAAGCTTCCCCTCATGGGAAGGTCAAAGCCACTGACAGAGTCACTGATGTATATCTAGCATCTCTTCTAATTACTTCCCTAGCTCTTGACATCTATGTCTTCCTTCAGCGAAGAGCCCATCCTCATAATGTATTTATCCGTTCTTTGTCTGGTGGATATTAAGCTTGTTTTCATTATGGGTTATGTTGGGTAATGCTTCCATGAGTACTTGAAGGAAAAATAAAGAGCCTATCCTGGTGGATGAGAGCAGGGATGATGCTAATTAGCCCCAGCCACACCATATTTGGTTCTCTAAGGGTCAAATCTCCAGGCTGTTGCAGGCCTCCCTTCAGTGGGTTTTCCTAAATGCTAAACCAGAGACCGACAGGGACAATGCCATGTACCATTTTTATTGAAAAGGAGACTCAAGTTATCTATGTACCACTACAGGATGGTTCTGGCCCTGACACAAATTTGTTTTGCTACTTCATTCTGAACTATGCTTGTTGGAATAAAGGAAGAGCAAGGGAGAAGAACAGACTCCCTTCCGGATGCCAGTCCTTGGCAATATCTCTCCAGTACCAGACAGCAGCAGTGGCTCCAGGCCCCAGGTTCTCCTAACATTCTGAATGATGGCCCATATTCACTTCCTCAGAGTCTGAGGACCAACTCTGCAGTTTATCCTCATCCTGGTTGAGCAGAACCCACGAAGCACCCCCTCAGAGTTGTAAGGGATTTGCCTTACCTCTGAACTCCCAGATTCTAGGCATCTCACCTGTCCTACTATGAGTAGTGCCTTGGGCACTCACTGTTTTCTACCTTAGAATATGGGTTACCTTAGTAGCCCCTTTTTTTTGGCCTTTCAGCCTTCTTTCTAATAGTCATATATTTCCCTGTAGTAAATTCTTTCAGTTTAAAATACCTAGTATCTTTCTCTATTTTTCCAAACTAGACTTTCATGGATGCATCTTTTGATGCCCACATATAGAACAGAGGCTAATCACTGCAGAAGATAAGGGAAGGAAAGACAATGATGGTGCTGAGTTTGGAGGAATGAGCACTTGCCATATATAGATGAAGCACCTAGAACTTTGGAGACTCAGCCCTCACAGAAAACCAACTAAACAAGTTCTCATCAAGATGTTCTCTTCCTACCATGTTCAGTCACAATCCTTCAAAAAGAAAAATTACTCTGCCTTGGCTCCAGTGGGTCATGCCTGTAATCCTCTCTACTCAGGCGGATGAGATCTGAGGATCAGAGTTTGAAACCAGCCCTGGCAGGAAAGTCTGGAGACTCTTATCTCCAATGAACTTCCACAAATTTGGAAGCTGTGTCCCAAGTGGTAGAGCACCAGCTTTGAGCAAGAAAGTTCAAGGACAACATCCAGATTGGTATATACATGCCCACACCTATACACCCCACACCCCCACACACAATTATTCCAGCCTCCACTGTGAGCTGTTGCTCTCTCTTCCCAGGAATGAGACTGTATAGCTCCTAACTGGATTTCAATACAACATTTAGTCAGCAGAATTTCATATGGCTGATGATTTTGTTCTTTTTTTCTGGATTTATAATGTAACAATATATAAAAATGTCCACTTGGACAAACTGGGAAAACAAAAAATATACTTCCCATGAAGCACATATGTTAATACATTATAGGCCTACTAGATGCGCATGTACTTCTAGCTCACTCACTCTCTTCCTTCTCTATTACTTCTGAGGAGAGACATGTTCAAAGGCTTATCCTAATAACTATGCAAGGATATCCAGCTGGTCTAGAAAGAGATTTCAAATGCGTCTATCCAAGAGATTCCAAATGTTCTGATTAAGATCTTGAGTTATATCTGAATCCTCTTAAATGTGTTTATACTTGGCTAAATTCCAAAGCTACAAATTAAAGGCCCTTTGCTGTTTGTTCTTTTAATGAAAAGAAAGAAAGAAAGAAGGAAAGAAAGAAACCAATTAGGCTATACTCCTTTCTGTCAAACCCCAAAATGCCCTGATGATTCAATTCTTTTATGAAATCTTTAAAACTCTGAAAATCTCCTCTAATTCAGCATAGCCTCTAGGATGAGGAACCACAAAAAAGAAAAGAATAATCATCTTTATCTCCATGACTGTGACCGGTTCTGGACCCAGAACTCCTAACTCCAGACAATAAAAGGGCCCTTGGGCTCAGGAGATCTGATGCTTGTTAACTCTGGACATTAATATCTCAGAGACTCTTGTTTTCTTGACTTTAAAATTTGGATTAATCCTAGGGCTGGAAATGTGGCTTTAGTGGTAGAGTGTTTGCCTTGCATGCATGAAGCCTGGGTTCAATTCCTCAGTACCACATGCATAGAAAAAGCCAGAAATGGCACTGTGGCTCAAGTGGTAGAGTACTAGCCTTGAGCAAAAGAAGCTCAGGGACAGTGCCCAGGCCCAGAGTTCAAACTCCAGGACTGGCAAAAAAACAAAATTGGATTAACCCCAAATTACAAAATCATTGTGAGAATCAGAGCCATTTGACTATCCATTCAATAGGATGCCTAAGTAAAAAAAACTAGTGAGAAAGCCAAATCCCAACACACTTGAGCTGTTTTGGAAGACTCCAGTGTTCAATGTCCCAGTCCTCAGCATCACATCATATAAGCAAAGTGGACAATTTCATTCCCCTTTTAAGCTGGGAGGCAGGGGGAAAACTCTAGCAAGGGTGTACTTTAATATCTCCTAACTATCAATTCAGAAAGATCTCCATAACCTAGTACTTGACATTGAATATGCCCAGTTTTGATAGCCAATGATGTGAGTGGCCGTGACAATTATGGAGACACAAGACTTGAATATACTTTCCTTGCACAATAGTCTTGCAATTTAGTTGTTTCTGATTCCCCAAATAGCTGTTTCTACTTTGGTTCTGTCAATAGCATGATTGCTATGGAACCAACTTAGATGCCTGTGTTCAGTACCTCAATCTTCTGCTCTCAAAACTCATAGGCCACCAGCTGGCTGGCACCACATGATTGGCCACACACTTGACAGGCCAAAGTCATCTTTTTGTGTCAGGCCTGAAGCTTGAACTTAGGGCCTGGGCACTGTTCCTGAGCTCATTTTGCTCAAAGCTAACATTTTACCACTTGAGTCCTATCTCCACTTCTGGCTTTTTTCATAATTAATTGCAGATAAGAGTCTCACAGACTTTCCTGCCTGGGCTGGCTTTGAACCACAAATCTCAGATCTCAGCCTCCTGAGTAGCTAGGTTTACAGGCACGAGTCACTGGAGCCCAGCTAACAAGATCATTTTTAGCTGCACTCCTCATGTGGCTCCAGGTTTGACATTAAACCTAGGGTAGACATTTCTCACATCCTCTCCTGCCCCCATCCCTCTCTTTTCTCTTTTCCTTTTCTCTTTTCTTTACCTTTTCTGCCAAGGCTGGGAATTGAACCCAGGACTTTGTACATACTAGACAAGTATTCCACCACTAAGTAACACTCCTAGCTCTTGGATTTTAGAGGGTGAGAGGCTCACTATGTAGTTCTGGCTGGTATTGAACTTAAGATCTTCCTGATTCAGTCCTCTGAGTGCTTAGCTCTGGCTAATTTGGCTGATTTGGGGCAGTGGTTTATTTTATTATTCCCCTTGCAATAATCTATGCTTAGGAATGTATACTTCTGTGCCCAATCTAGACCCAACCTTTACTCCTGGGCTCATATAGACATAGGAAGGAAGGGGGATGTCATTAGAGATTTAGAAGAACAAGGTTCCAAATTCTATCTGAAGCCAGCACATATGTGAGGATAATGTCCATGTATTAAATATACATATATATATATATATATATATATATATATATATATATATAACATTTATACCTTCTGCCCTCCTCATATATTTGCTGAAGCCAATATTAAACTGTTGAGCTGATTCCAAGGAATTAAATTACAGGAAGCTGTTTTCATATATACCAATCAGGTTACTTAACACAAAATCCAACAGAGCTTGATGTCTGATTTTGAATAAATTATAAAATCATTATGCTGCGAATGATCTGTTTTTAAAAGGCTCGATCCTCGTGTCACTTAAACTGAACCACAAATTCCCTGAACATTTCTGCAGGCAGGCATGTTGACTTGAATATTCCTAATACAGCCCATTTTTGCATTTTGCATAATGTACATTCAGATCACTGTACAATTTTCAAATTATTCTTGCATTATGTATTAACACACTGCAATATACACAGCCACTCATTTCTCTGTAGAAGAAATAAATCCTTACCTAGAGAAAAAGTAACTGCTGTAAAATGCATGTGCTATTATGCATAATCAATCAGCTTTCACTAAGTATATATAGACTCAGGGTCTTAGATAACAATCAAATAGTACTGAATCAGCAGACTGGATATTCAGGGCAAGATTTAAGACCTTAAACAGTGATTGATGAACCCAGAGCAGTGCATCAGCAGAAGAACAGAGACAAATGCTGGCAAGGTAGAGGGAACTCTCCCCCAACATCAACCCCACCAAGTACACTGGAGAGAAAGGACCTGAATAAGAAATGCATATCTTCAAGTTTCTTTCAGCCAAACACACAGTGGATGCATGCTCATACTAGCCCTCTTAGAAGACCAAAGCCCTTGGCATTTTTATCATGATTGCAAAAATCAGTTCAAATGCCAGGACTCATGTCACTGAGACTCTATGCAACAAAGAGTCTGAAAGAGTTGTCACTCACACAGTGAAGCTTTCTTGGGGAAGCAGACACCCAAGCATTCCAAAATGGCTTAAGCAAAGGGAGGAGTAACACCCTGGAAGAGATAGAGCCAGAATGAGTAGAAGATGGGTTTGCATAGTTTGAATTTCCTGCAGGTATAGGGAAGAAGCAAATCTCCTTTCTCGTTGTCCTGCCCTGAGCTGGGACACAGGCGAGGAAAGAGGGCTAGGACTTGAAAACTGCCACCACTCAAGCATCAAAGAACACAGCCAGAAGCCAGATGTTGGTAGCTCAGGCCTGTATCTTACTTACTCAGGAGGCTGAGCTCTGAGGATCATAGCTCAAAGCCTTGAATTCCATGAAACTCTTATTTCCAATTAACCATCAAAAAGCCAGAAATGAAGGTATGGCTCAAGGGGTAAACTCCAGCTTTGAGAAAAAAAAAAAAAGATTCAAGTGAAAGCACAAAGCCTTGAGTTCAAGCCCCAGTACTGGCACAAAATAAAAAAGAAAGAAAAAAAACAGAGCCAGACTTGTGATGACAATTTTTCTACCTTCCGCCACCCTGAGGAATTAAAACCCTACTCAGAAATTTACTACTGTGTAAGTCTCATAATAAAACTGTATCCTCATCAGGAAAGGTTGTATATCATTTAAAATAAATGATGTTATGTTTAACGGTGGCCCAGTGCCTATACGTAACAGATGTTCAATAATTGTTCCTGAATCTAAATGTGGGAATTTAAGAAGGAAAATCTGTTTCCTCACCATAGTTCCACATTTATCCTCAGCTTTGTGTTCATTTGAAAACCAAAGAGAGATTATCAGCTCTAACAGGGTTCCAACTCCTACTCATCAGAGATATAGGAGTAGGGCAAGGGAGCAATGGGGTTGGAGGAGGTAATAAGGCTTGTGGATATAAGAATCCAGGGATGTGAAGATGAAGATACTACACAAAATGACATCCCCAGAATATGCCATGAATTTCTGAGTCATATCTGCTGGTCACAGCAGATCATAGATGCTCTGGCTGGAGAAAAAAAATCTCCCCTTTCACATGGGAATAGGACATGAAACGATAAGTATTATGGGTTGCATTGGGTCCCTTATATTAAAAATAAAATCAGATTGTAACCTTATGTGGAAATTAAGATGACTTAGTAGGGATCCGTTCTAAATCCAATGAGACTGGCATCTATTAAAACAAAGGAAAACAAACAGACAGACAAAATATCATATGACAATTAAGCAAAGAATGAAGGACTGTCAGCTAAGCAAAGACTGACAGCTATCAGTGCAGGGAAGAGCAAGAAGAATTCCACCTTGAGTCTCAAAGACTGCATGCCTTACTGATGCTTTGACTCTGGATTTCCAGCCTCAACACTGTGTGAAAATAAATTCTTGTTATCTTAGCCATTCCATTTGTGGTGCTTTGCTATAGTAACTTTAGCACACTGCTACAGGAAGGGTGGAAGTTACCCATTACTTTCATCCTTTTTTGAGGAGAAGAAGTATATCATTTTACCCAAAATGAGAATAACAAATGTTCACTTTTTTTGTTTGTTTGCTTTAGAACAATAAACATACTAAGATGTACACAAGCTAGTAATTAAGCTTCTACACATATGAAATGTATAGTTTGGGTTCATATTCATTTTTATGCTCCATTGGTTATAGTTAATTTGCAAAAAAAATGTAAAGATGCACAAGCAAAGAGAAAATGTTAGGTCATTATTTCTAGGCTATAAGATTATAGAGTATTTTCCTTTCATTGTGGCTTTCAAATTTTCCTCATTATGATCATACATGTTCTTGAGGGAAATAATTTTTATTTTCATTAGAGAAAGAAATGGGATTTAATGCCTTCTTATCTTATAGACCCCCACCTTGACTTCTAACTCTAGGGCTCAGGGATATGTTCATGGACTCATAATTAGAACTACAATGATTAGGATGGAAGACATTATAGCAGGAACATACAGTTTTTTTTTTTCCTTTAGCGACTGGGAAAAATAAACTCACCCTGTTGGTGCAGAGGCTCAGACCAGGAAACTTATGAATAGTTATTTTTTCTAATTTAGTAGAATAATATATATATGGGAGTTTTATAAAAAGACCTTAAAGTCTGGCTTCTAAGTAAGTGTTCTTTTGTACTAAAACTAAAACATCAATAGTCATTAGTCATACATTGCTAGCAATTGTTGTCAATTGTCAACAATTGCCATAAAAGTCACTTCCGGCTCTGCTATGAGAGTACCCTCCTAATACAACCTCTACTTACAACTAAAACACACACACACACACACACACACATACACACACACACACACACACACACACACACACACACACACACATTACCTGAACAATCAGCAAAAAAAAAAAAAAAATCTAGCCAATTGTGAAGGAGTCAAAATTTGGGGAGGTATAGGAGTGATTTTCCCACCATTCCTTTTCTTCAATGTCTGGTCTATTCCCAGAAAGCAGGCACCAACTGGGCACCAACTGTTGTAACTATAGGGGAGAGTAATATGATGACTAGAGCAATCAAAAAAGAGAGGTCCTTCTAGCCTGGAGAGAGCAAGGAGAATCCCAGAGAAGAACAAGGTGGCAAAGCTCTTAGTGCATAAACTACACAAGGTCAGACTTGTGCCTGGTCAGGAGGGATCTAAACAAGCCTTATTAAGAAAGGCTGGGCCACGGATCAACCTTTCAGTCATAGACAAGTCCCAGACTAACCCTGAGTGGGGCAAAGCAGACCCAAATCCACACGGGAAAGGTCTTAAAGGCTGAACTGAGAATAAAAGCATAGAGCTTGCAGTACCAGCCTAACCATGTTAACAGATCTATCTCTGGATGGCAGCATGTGCTGCACAACTGTACATGATGGTCCACATTCATCACATACTATGCATTACCAAAAATGACTACATTTCATTGTTTGCAAATTATACATAGGTAAAATGACTTTTAAAAGAACAGTGACAAATGATAGTGTCTCCATAATTATGAAGATAGAGTCTGGGAAGGAGGCACCCAGTTATGACAAGATGCATATCCTACCTGCTAAGTTAGGTGAACTTGAACACACTAACCTTTTGAATTTTTAAATTTTCTTGTCTATGAGCTAGTGGGGTTTTTTCTGTCAGTTGTGAGTCTTGAACTCCAATCCTGGGCACTGTACTGGAGCTCTTTTTGCTCCAGGCTAGCACTCTACCATTTTGAGTCACAGTACTACTTCCCATTTTCTGGTGGTTAATTGGGGATAAGAGTCTCATATGAACTTTTCTGCCTAGGCTGGCTTTGAATTGTGATTCTCACATATCAGCCTCCTGAGTAAAGTGGATTACAAGTGTGAACCACCAGTGTCTGGCTAAAATAAAAATTTTAACTAGTCTTTTAAAGACTTTAGTGAGGACTGAGTTCACTTGACATAGGCAAAGTTCCTAGCAAATGCAATGCATAAAAGTTGAAGAAGGGCTGGGAAGATGGCTCAGTGGTAGAGTGTTTGCCTTGTATGCATGAGGCTCTGGGTTCGATTCTTCAGCACCACATAAGCAGAAAAAAGCTGGAAGTGGCACTGTGGCTCAAGTGGTAGAATGCTGGCCTCAAGCTGAAAAGCTGAGGGACAGCACCCAGGCCCAGAGTTCAGGCCCAACAACTGACCAAAAAAAACAAAAAGTTGAAGGGGTTTTGCATCTGTGAAACCACACTGCAGGACATGACTAAAAGCATCAGGGACAGTTCAAGGAGAGGCTTCCCCAGTGGCAAAGGCATATCACCTTCTGTAGGTTTCCTGAAGAATGCTCCATGCCTTACCAAGTCGTTCTAGCAAAATGTTTTCCATGGTTAAATGTTTAGGAAATGGATGGAAGTTTAATGGCCTTATTACACACCAATGTTTCAGTGTATAACACATATTTTCATGAGATGATGTGCTAAGCAAAAGTTTCTAAACAATCTTGCTTATTTATTTATTTATGGTTGTTTTCTAGTTGTGGGGTTTGCACTCAATACCTAGAACTCCTGCTCAGATTGGTTGCCCATGGTTGGCATTCTACTACTTGAGCCATACCTCCAGTCTGGCCTTTTCCTAATCATTTAGAGATGTAGTTTTGTGTACTTTCTGTGTATTCACTGACTGTGAACCACAATCCTCCAGTTTTAGCCTGTTGAGTAGCTAGGATTATAGACATGGGTCACTAGCACTCAGCTAGTATTCCTTTATAAATGAAGTCACTCATTCTCTCAAGACTACTGTTTCATGGATTATACTTTGAGAATACTTTGGGAAGTACTGAGCGTTTAAAGAAAGCACTGAGCTCAGAGTGAGAAACCAAGTGAACTCCAAAAAATGGAAGCAAAGGATTTTTTTTGTTATTGTTGCTGTTTTTGTTGTCTTTTTCTTTTGCCTTGTTTGTTAATCTGTCTTTGAGAGTGTAAGAAGGAACACTGAAAAAGTGGGACAAAGGGTGAACAAATACAGCAGTGGTACTCACTAGACACTATGTGGAAAATGAACTATACAACTTATGGGTGGAGACAGGAGGGAAAAACTGGGAGAGAGCGAGGGAAGGGGTGACATGATTCAAAAAGAAATGTACTCATTACCTGACTCATGTAACTGTAACTCCTCTGTATATCACCTCTACAATAACAATAAAATCGATTTTTTTAAATAAGAAAACCCATCTCTAGATCTGGTTGGTTGGATTAACTTTCTTCTCTATGTCTCAGCATTCCCTTCTCCCAAATGGGAGGAATATGAGACCAGAATCTCCTCCACAGTCTTTCTATATTTGACTGTCCACAATTCTATGGTTTCTGCATAGCACTCTAGAGGAAGTATCCTAGGTTAGGAAGAAGATGGATTTGAAGACATTCAAATTCCCAAATAAGTCTGTAAAGATGTCTGGTTTTCAGCTCAGAATCATGAAAATAAATCTGCATGGCATAAAAACTTCCAGAAAGCTCTATTCTCAATTTCTGCCACATGAATTTATCATTTTTCCACCAGCTCTAAACAACACTACTTCATCTTTGTAACATTACCAGATGATTCTGCAATTAACTCTGTTGTATTTAAATTCTGTCCAATAGATTGAATAAGATGTTTCCTCTTCCAACAAAACTGGTGGAAGAATAATAGAGTTAATGAGAGGCAATAGAAAAGCCATTCCGCAGGCAGGTGACTCATATAAAACCATTAATAACTCCCTTTCCAGTGCTAAATCCTGATTCTCCTTGATTTGTGCCTCCCCATCTTCAATGGTATGGTCACAACAATGTCTAACAACATATGAAGGAATGATTCACTCTCTACATGAGAGGCAGGTTCCAGAACATTGCAGATATCAGCTATGTATCCATCTACACAAGTAATGATTTTATTTATAACTGATCAAAAGCTAGCTAAAGACTAGTTTATTTATTTATTTTTCTAGATAAAAGATGTATCAATATATCATTGTATCTATCGATCTACCTACCTACCTATGTCTGTGTGTTTCATGTGAATACAATCTAAAAACCAACCAGGTTATTGAATTTTTTAGTAGAAATTGACAAGATGTTTCTAAGCCAAAGGCTCAAGCATTACCAAAACAATCTTGAAGAATAAAGATGCTAGCCAGATGCTGGTGACTCATGCCTGTAATCCTAGCTATTCAGAAGGCTGAGATCTGAAGATGAAGGTTTGAGGCCAGTCTAGGCAGAGAAATCCAAGAGACTCTTAGCTTCAGTTAACTGGCAAAATGCCAGAAGTGGAACTATGGCTCAAGTGATAGAGCACTAGCCTTGAGTGAAAAAGCCAAATGAGAACACACATCTGTGAGTTCAAAAACTGGTGCTGATGGGAGGGAGGGAGGGGAGGAAGGAAAGGAGGAAGGAAGGAAGGAAGGGAGGAAAGAGGGAAGGAAGGAAGGAAGGAAGGAAGGAAGGAAGGAAGGAAGGAAGGAAGGAAGGAAGGAAGGAAGGAAGGAAGGAAGGAAGGAAGGAAGGAAAGTGCTACATTAGCCATAACAAGAAATTCTGACTCTGTGAAGTATTATAAAATTGTCCCTTCTGCTGGCACTGAAAATCTGTATAGAAATGATGGGCCTTCTAATGACTGTCCCCGACAATTTGGTATCAAGAATGATCCCATCAAAAAAATCTCGGTTCCATTCTGACCTCATCCACAAAGTTAATTTCAAGCAGATTATAGATCAAATGAAAAAGCTGTTTTTTAAGGCTCCTAGAAGGTAATTCTGAGTGATGTTATCGTGACCTTGGGTAATCATTTCTTAACCAGGGCAGAGAAACTACTAACAATTAAGGAAATGATTGATAAATGGCACTTGATCAAAAGTGAAAGATGTTCATTGGTGAACATCATCAAAAGGGTAAAAAAATGAAATTCTCGTAGCAGAACACTTTCATAACAGACAAAACCAATAAAAAGACTCTTATGAAGAGTCAAATATTCCTATAAATCAAGAAGAAAAGGACAATTTGCTTAACTTTTTTGTGGCAAAGGGATTGAATCTAGGGCCTTGTGTTCTAGGTCTCCATCTCTTGAGCTAGGCTCACAGATCTCTAGTTGTTTTGGGTTTGGTTTTGAGGTAAGGTCTTGCTATTGGGCTGGCCTCATGAGTCAACTTTTTTAACTATCCAGAAGCCCTGTGAAGACATTTCACAAAAGAATGCTCCTCCATTTCAATATCTATGGAAACCTCAATCATCAAGGAAATAAGAATTAAAATCACAATGAGATACCAAACACAGTACAAAAACAGTTAAAATGAAGAGGACAGATAATTCCAGGGTTTGGAAAGGATTTGGAGGCAGTAGGACCCTGGTGCACCATCATGTGAGGATAAACTGCTATCTCCACCAAGGAAAGCCAGAGGCCTCCACGCAAGCTGAACACACACGGGATCCTGATACTCCTCAAGACTCCTCAAAGACATTTCTACTGTTCAGTAGAAATAAGTGCATGTGTGCTCTGCAAACCACAAGACTTGAACAGTTCTCATCTGAAAACAACCTAGAAGTCCATCAGCAGTTGAACAGATACATGAACAGTTGTATGTTCACGCAAAGGTCATACTATATGACCATGAAAATCCGTAACGATCTGTAACAATATTGATGAGTCTCTCAAACACAATGTTGAAAGAAGCCAGAAACAAAAGAGAGAAATATTCTACTTCATTCTTCTAGAAGGTGAGGTATGTGTCCCTAAAAATCACTAAACTATACAAACTCGTGTAACTAAAATCATGAAGCTTAAGAGAAAAATAAGGGTTATAATAAAAGTTGCCACCCACCGATTCTGGAGGTAGAGATTGGGAGGAGTAAGACTAAAGGCCAATGCAGGCCAAAAAACAAAAATAAAAAAAGTTAAAGAGCGCCCCATCATAATACAAAGCTTGTTGTGGTGGGACATTATTTGTAAGCAGGAGAATATGATCCAGGCCTACCTCAGGGTAGAAAAAAAACAGCGAGACCCTACCTGAAAAATAACT
Organism: Dipodomys merriami; assembly: GCF_024711535.1. Lineage (NCBI taxonomy): Eukaryota > Metazoa > Chordata > Mammalia > Rodentia > Heteromyidae > Dipodomys > Dipodomys merriami. The sequence goes on from NW_027204604.1 coordinate 6,548,607, forward strand.
AAAAAACATACAGGGCTTGTGGGTATGGTTCAAGTGGTAGAGGTAATGCCTAGCAAAGGTGATGTTCTGAATTCAAACGCAGCATTACTAGAAAATAAAGCTTTGCCAATAAAATCTAAAAATCTAATAGACACAGTAACACAACCTTGCATGAAGAAAATGGCAAAAAAAATCATAATTAGTAAAATAAATAGAACTTCATGTTGAAAGAGGGCTGCAACACTGGAGCTATTAAGTGTTGGAGGCGGCTGGACTTGAGATCTGTAACCTTAGGTGAGGGCAGGTGAAGACTCATAGCACACTCGATGAACTCAGGTGGCTGAGAGATATCACAGGATGTGACCCTGTGTGCTGTGTCTCCTCCTGAGCTCAATTCAACTAGATGCAGTTTCTTTTTCTTTTTTTTCCTCAGGATGAAAGTACCTGTAAGCAAACACTAAATTGCATTATGTTCAAATTGTTCCCTAATGTATCAATCATGATGGCAATTTGCATTTTCAAATAAGCCTTATAGTACAACTGATAATACCTCATTATTCTATTTAAATAAGGTGCAATTACATGTAAAATCTATGTTGCTACAGGTCAGGAGGTTGATTAGGCTAGAAAAAAAGCTGCATTTTTAAAAGATTATGAGGGAAAAACTTGCAGTGTCCTAGGTATTGGCTAAAAAGGCATCGTAAATTTATCTAAATTCATGATGCACATAAAATGTATGCCTTTATTTCAATGTAGTGGTACTGTGGTTTGAACTCAGGCCCTTTCCCTTGCTAGGTAAACACTCTGTATCACGAGAGCCACATTCCAATCCTTTTGCTTTTAGTTTGTTTTTCAGACAGGTTCTAAGTTTGTCCAGATAACACTAACTTTATCCAGGCTAGCCTTGGACGTCAAGCCTCATGCCTCTACCTCCATAGTAGATTGTATATATTTTAAGTCGCAAAATAGAATTCTAGCTGGGTACCAGTGGCTCATGCCTATAATCCTAGATACTTGAGAGAATCATGATTCTAGGCCAACCTAGCAGGCATGCAAGACCCGTTATCAACTAATATCTGAGCACAGTGGCACACACCTATAAATCTCAGCAGTGTTGGAGGATGAGACTGGGAAAATTATGATTCCAGGCCAACCTTTGGCAGGATTTACAAAATTTCATCTCAACAAAAGAAGTGGGCAGTGGTGTGTGTACCTAGCTAAAATGAGAAGGTGGAAATAGGTGGATCATGGTTTCGGCATGTGTCCAGGCAGGAAGTAAAATGCTGTCAAAATTAATCTATGGTAAAAAAAAAAAAAAGCTGGAGGTATGGCTTAGAATTAGAGCACCTGCCTAGCAAAGATGGGGCCTTGAGTTCAAACTCTAGCTCTGCCAAAGCAAAAACTAGGAATGCTACTTTTCTTTTTGATTGTTTTAAACAAGAAGGCTTCCTGGGCCTGTAGGACAAGTGATTAAACTTTCCTATTCTCCAGAATGGATCCCTCATTCCTTCTCAGAACACAAATCATGGATACTCATGAGCATTCAACAGCTCATCATTCACACCCTAAGGAATAACAAAGTAGGATTTCTTCAAATCCAAACAGTTAAGTAGCATTTTCTTAGCAACAGGGTGTGGTAAAAATAGCACTGAGGGTAATGACATAGGCTTTCTTCCCAGCTCTGACACTTACTGCAGAGGCGGGATGGGGAGTAAGAGACCAACCTGTATCATTGCATTTTTTATGAAAAATAAAAGCACACACACACACACACACACACACACACAAAGCTATTGTAATACTTTTCCTCTCATGATCAGCTGAACTATTCCACTGTTTGCACTTATCAATGATGTTTGGGACATCAAGCTCCCAAATAAATTGGATGGCTATAATAAGCCTAAAGTTTGCTCGGGATTATGTTTATATAGTAGTACGACACTTGGTTATATACATTGTACATAATGATTAATAATCAAGGTAACTAATGTTTCATTACCTCAAACATAGGAAGGGTAGAGGGAGGGATGAGGGATAGAAGGGGTTGGTTAATTTTATCAATTGGAGAAATAACTTCTGGTGCTCGATAACACAGTAGGGTAACTTTGGATGCTAACTATAACTAATACTGTATATTTCAAAACAGCTAGAAGAATGGGTGTGAATGTGTTTTCAGAAGTATTTTTAAATACAGTTCCATAAGTACTTAGGGTTTCTACAAAGTCATTTTGGTGGTGAGAGATTTGGTATCCTGATAGATTTATCTCCATCAGAATAAATGTGTCTACCCGGAGTCCTGAAGGTGTGTAGATGCAGAGGCATTTAAAAAACAAAACCTGCTTGCTCAGGAGTCACAACCTCAGTCATCTCATCTCTATTCAGGGTTGTCACCATAGTAACTTCCTCCTCATTCATTCTGCAGCCCAAATCAGATCTCTTCCTGAAGCCATTCCCTCTTATCTCTGAAAATTCAAGTTGTTTTTTCAAGGAAACTGAGGCGAGACAAAATTCTGATATTAAACAGTATGCTTCTAAATCCAGACTGATTATTCAAACACATTTGTCTGGATTGCCTATCTGCATAGATCAATGAAAGTTCTCTACATGGGTTCTTACCTCCTTCAAGAATCTCAAAGTACATCAGATTCATACACATAAGAATCATACAAAGAACAATGGTATCTCTTCTTAACTCTTCCAGGCTGGAGGAAATGGCATATGCAAAACACTAGGTGGGAAATTAGGAGATTTCTATATTGCTAACTAACCTTGTCATGAATGGATCAATTATGATAGCATATAGTAGGGGAAATAAGGAACCTTATAATTTGAGTCATTAGGGGTATTCTTCAAAAATACAGATTCCCGGGCACTTCCCTGGACCTGCTGAAACAGAATCTCCTGGAGGGAAGGGCTCAAGAGTCTGCATTTTAAATAAGCTTTCCAGGTGATTCAAATGAATGACAAAGTTAGGAAAGAACTATACTGAGGCTGGACAGGGGAATCGCTGACATCATACTGCTTAATGATGACACAAAGGGGAGCAATCTCCTTAAGGAAGCTGTTGTAGACCAGGCCAACCTTGAAATCACTCAACATTGTGTAAATAGTGAGTGCAGTTACCAGGCATGAGACCTACCCTGAGCCACAGACAGAAGGTAGAAGCACATGTCATCCCTATTGAACACTGAGTTCAATAACAAAAGCAGAAAAGATTCTACACGCCATTACAAGGACTCCTTGGAGGGGAAATGTGACTGTGGTGCTTCTTCCATTTTTGTAAGCCCCAGGTATTTACAGACAGCCATGGTGACCTCCACCTCCCCTCCCCACCCCCATCCTGCTTCTACGTATCCATCTGTTTACTGGATAGATTGATAAGGAGCATTTCCTCTGGAGAGCTTGAAAAAGTTACCTTATGCTAAGTTGCAGAACAGAAGATGCCAGACATGTGAAAACAGCATAACAAAAGGCAGTAGCTAGCATAATTCCCAGTCTTTAGCTGATGAGCAATACCTTTGGAGGGGCCGAATTGACAGAATCCACGAGGAAGCAGAAAATGGGATGTTGTGAGGTAGGAAGATAGAAGGAAGGCAAACAATGGATAAATGAATTCGTTGATAGAGGAAAGAGTAGATGGATAGAGGGGTAGATGGAAGGACAGATAAGCAAGTATGAAGAGGACTAGAGACAAAAGGACCAGGTTGGACCATTCATTATTTAGCCCTAAACTATTTTTAACAGCTTTTTGAAAAAAAAATCACATACCACACATAATTTACCCCATTTAAAGTTTACAACTTAATGGCTTTTAGCATATTCACAGCGTTGTGCAACCATCACCACAATCAATTTTATAGTCCTCAAAAAAGAAACCCTTGCCCATTAGCTATCACCCTACAAAACCCATATTCCTCCAACATTCTAGGCAACTACTCATCTACTGTCTGTCTGTATAGATTACTCTATTTTGGACATTTTATATAAATAGAATCATTCAAAATATGGCCCTCTGTGACTGGTTTTATTTATTTTTTCAAAAGCATGTTTTCAAATTTTACCTACGTTACTGTGAATCTCAGTACTTTCTCTTTTTTAATAATATTCCATTGCATGGATATTTCCTAGATCGGTTATCCATTTATCATTGGATACTAGGGTTATCACTACTTGGGAGTCGTTAAACACAATGAACATTCATGTACAAGTTTTTATATGTACATAATATCATTCTTCTTCCACCTAGGACTGGAGCTCCTGGGTTATATGGTAACTCTGTATTTAACTTTTTAAGGAGCTGTCAGGCTATATTCCAAAGAGTCTATTTTCCATTTTGTGTTCCCATGGGCAGTATATGAGTATTCCAATTTCTCTACATCCTCAGCAAAACTTGTTCTTTTTCCTTTTTTTTGGTTATAGCCATTCTAGTATTTGTGAAGTAGAATTTCATTGTGGTTTTGATTTCATTTCTTGATGCCTAATAATACCAGATATCTTTTCATGTGTCTACTAGCTATTTTCTATATTTTCTTTGAATAAATATCTATTCAGAGCCTTTGTCTATTTTTAATTGGGCTGTTTTCTTTATTAATGAGTTATATATTCTAGCCCCTAATCAGACATACAGTTTGCAAAACTGTTCTCACATTTTGGTTTTATTGTCACTTGGTGATTTGTGTTTTAGGGTTTTTTTGTTTTGTTTTGTTGGCTGTGGTTATTTTTTTGTTTTTGCCAATCTTGGGGCTTGAACTCAGGGCCTGGGCACTGTTCCTGACCTCTAACCATTTTTGTTTCTTTGCCCAAGATTAGTGCTCTATCAATGAGCCACAGACATACTTTCAACTTTTTGGTAGTTAATTGGGCTTTCTGGCCCTGGCTGGTTTCAAAACATGATCCTTCTTTCTAGGAGTTTTATAAGTTTAGCTCTTGCACTTTTAGATCTTTGATCCATTTAAGCTAAAAAAAAAAAAAAAAAAAAAAGGTCAGTCATGGGGCCAGGGCCTGGACACTATCCCTGAGCTCTTTTGCTCAAGGCTAGCACCCTACCACTTTAAACCATAACTCCACTTCCAGGATTCTCGTGATTAAGTGGAGATAAGAGTCTCAAGGGCCTATAAGACTAGCTACTAGCTGAGATCTGAGGATTGTGGTTTAAAACCAGCCTGGACAGAAAAGTTCCTGTAAAACTCATCTCCAATTCACCACTCAAAAATCAGAAGGGACGCTGTGACTCAAACAGAGTGCTATCCTTGAGCACAAAGAGGCTTAGGGAGAGTGCTCAGGCCCTGAGTTCGAGCCCCACAACTGACAAAAAAAAAACCCAAAACAAGAGTCTCACAGGTACTTTCCTGCCTGGAGTGGCTTTGAACCACGGCCCTCAGATCTCAACCTCCTGAGTAGCTAGGATTACAAGCATGAGCCTCCAGAACCCAGCTTGAATTACATTTTTTATATAATGTGGGATAAGCATCCAACTTCACTCCTTTGTACGTGAACACTGACATACCTCAGAAGTGAACTATGACCCCGGTGTTTCTGCCATTTCTGCAAGCCCCTGACATCTACAGACTCCCCAGAGTCCCCCACTTCTATGCATCCATCTGCTTACTGGACAGATGAATAAATGAATAATAGATTTTGGATCAAAGAAAAAGGGGCCTTGTGGCAGAATAATGTTACTAGAATAATATTATCAATAATAAACTACAGTTATTAGGGGCTTTCCATGTGCCAGGGATAATGCAAAGTTATGTTTGTTGTTATATTTAGTTTTCACAACTACCACTGTGAAGTAGGAATTTTTCTCCATTTACAGAGGAGAATTTAAGTGTTAGAGAGGTTGGGTATCTCGTCCAAGGTCCCCTCCTAATAAATGATTCAATTGTGTCTGGCTCCAGACACCTTTACTGCCTTCTTACACTGTAACATGTTACACTTAGGGTCTAACACGGTCCCCAGAAATTCAGGAAGGCCTTAAACACACTGAATTGACTCAGGAAGCTTGAACTAATACTTCCAGATTATATTTCAAGTAGATGTTATTTCTTGAATGCTCTACTTGGCATGTTTGATTCAAGTGAAAACTAAGATTTCTACAGTATCTAAGACTGTTTTTCTGTTTTGAGAAAGTCAGGTATGTGATTTTGACCAATCCTTTCAGAGGAAGAAAAGAACCCTAAAATTTCCATATAAAAATTTAAGTTATATCTAACTGGGCACTGGTAACTCACACCTGTAATCATAGTTACTCAGAAGGTAGAGATCTGAAGAATACAGTTTGAAGCCAGCCAGGGCAGGCAAATTTGAGAGACTCTTATCTCCAATTAAACAGCCAAAAGCCAGATTAGAAGTATGGCTCAAGTGGAAGAGCACTGGCCTTAAGCAAAAAAAAAAAAAAGCTAAGAGAGAGAATTAGACTTTGAGTTCAAGCTCTAGTACTGACACAAAAATAAACAACAACAACAACAACAATAAAGAGGAAGAAGAAGAAGAAGAAGAAGAAGAAGAAGAAGAAGAAGAAGAAGAAGAAGAAGAAGAAGAAGAAGAAGAACAAGAACAAGAACAAGAACAAGAAGAAGAAGAAGAAGAAGAAGAAGAAGAAGAAGAAGAAGAAGAAGAAGAAGAAGAAGAAGAACAAGAACAAGAACAAGAAGAACAAGAAGAGCAAGAACAAGAAGAAGAAGAAGAAGAACAAGAAGAAGAAGAAGAACAAGAAGAACAAGAAGAACAAGAAGAAGAAGAACAAGAAGAAGAAGAAGAAGAAGAAGAAGAACAAGAAGAAGAAGAACAACAACAAGAAGAAGAACAACAACAAGAACAAGAACAAGAACAAGAACAAGAAGACGATATTCATAAAATAAGATAAATGATTTCTAAACACTGGCAATGTAAGGAATATCTGCTATAACAATAAGGATTTACAGGGCCAAAATCAAATTTCTTAATAATGTTTTCTCCTAAAGATAGCTGGCCTTTCAGATTGTAGTACAACTGTTTTGGTAATAGAATACTATTCTGGAGTTTCTAGAAGCCATGAGTCTAATAGTATATGCAGGTGAAGGGAAAAAGGAAAAGCAGTAAATCCTTCACCAAAGGGGACAATAATATGGGCAAAGTGTTTTAACAGGAATAAGCACCATTTTATCATACCAGGCCTTAGAAATATCTCACATTTGATTATTAAGATAATGAGTAGCATAAAAATCAAAGATAACTAAACACACAAGGAAAGAGGCATAAGGTAAGACTCAGCAGTAAAAGAATACAATGTTCATATATATTTAAATATTGAGAGGCAGATGATAAAGCAACTATGCTTATTACTGTGTTTAAAGAAAATATGGCAAGTCTGAAAATATATGTAAAATATCTGCAGAAAACAAGAAACTATAAAATGTGTCTTAACCAGAGTAAAAATGACCTTAAAAAAAACATTGATTCAGGCAGTTGCCTATCTCTAAAAGGACTCTGATTTTGTCATTTTCCTTGGTACTTGTAAGGTAAAAAGGAACAAGGGAAATAGAGGAAAAATCTACTGTGGCTACTCTGTGTGTGTGTGTGTGTGTGTGTGTGTGTGTGTGTGTGTGTGTGTCTGTGTGTGTGTGTGTGTGTGTGTGTGTGTGTGTGTGGTATATACACACAAACATGTTCATACGTGTACTTACGGAAACTGAGGCTTAAACTCAGGGCCTTGTACATTCCTTTAGCTTTTCTGTTAAAGTCTGGCATTCTACCACTTAATCCACACTTCTACTTCTAGCTTTTTAGTGGTTCACTGGAGATGAGTCTCACAGACTTTCCTGCTCAAGTGGGCTTCAAACTGTGACCCACAAATCTCAACCTCCTGAGTAGCTAGTATTATAGCCATGAGCCACTGGCACCTGGCTTATAGTGAACATTCTTTCCCTGGAATTCTGAAATTAATTGAACTACCGAGGTTAACAGGCACCTAAATTTGGAGTCCTTTTTTTTTCTTCTCTATTTCCAATACCAAAACCATTAAGCTGTGCAAATTTAAGAACACCTAACTCGGAGCTGGGAAGGTGGCTCAGTGGTAGAGTGCTTGCCTTCCATGCATGAGGCCTTGAGTTTGATTCCTCAGCACCACATAAACAGAAAAAACTGGAAGGGGCGCTGTGGCTCAAATGGTGGAGCGCGAGGGCCTGGGAAGATAGCTCAGCGGTAGAGTGCATGCCTTGCAAGCATGAGGCCCTGGGTTCGATTCCTTAGCACCACATAAACAGAAAAAGCTGGAAGTGGTGCTGTGGCTCCAGTGGTAGAGCACTAGCCTTGAGCTGAAGAGCTGAGGGACAGCGCCCAGGCCCAGAGTTCAGGCCCCACAACCAATACAAACACACACACACACACACACACACACACACACACACACACACACACACACACACACACACACACACACACACACACCACCTAACCCTGGAAGAACACACACACACACACACACACACACACACACACACACACACACACACACACACACACACACACACACACACACACACACACACACACACACACACACACCACCTAACCCTGGAAGAATTCCTAAAATTTCTTCTTGCATCTTCCCCATTCTTTGGTCCCTTGCAGCTTTAGCTGAGGCCCTTGTGTTCCCTCACTGATCTCCCTGACAGGTCTCCCTGCTTCTAGTATTGCTGCCTTTCATGTCAGCCTGTGCATCACCATATTGCTCTCCTGCAAATATCCTCAGGACTCAGCCTGTGCCCCTGCCCCCTAGTGTCCTAAGGATGACATCAATAATCCTTGGTATGGCCTGTAGGGCCCTCATTAGCTGGTCTTCACTTCAGCTTTTTGGAGTCCTTGGGGACCTCCAGCCTTGTCATTAATCCCATACCTGGCGTCTGGTCCTTTCTGCCTTATACTGAGCAGCTGGCAGCTTCTTGAATGTTCTATTTTGCCTCGATGCCTTTGAGCCTATTGTGTCCCATCCCCCAAGACTGCTTCTCACTCATCCTTTAAGTCTGCCTCTGATGTCATCTCTCCTGTGATGACTCTCGCCAAAAGGATACAGTTAAGAAGATAAATATTCAGGTAAGTGGTAGCCTGAAGTATGGCCTATATTTCAAATCAGCCTTTAGGAGTATTCGCCTTTTTGTCTCCAGGGCATATAACAAATCAGTATATATAGCAAAGCTCTGGAACATGCATCATATCGTATTTTACCACCATATCTCACACACTCAGTGCCACAGCCGGCAGAATTCTGCGAGGCCCTCTGTTTCCAGCAATTTTCTCTGTAGAAGGACCTTAATCTTAATTCCAGGCTCATGAGGGCACTGGCTCCCTCTTTCCCAGCTCAGGTAAGCTGAAATGCCTCCCACATTCCTTACCTCCTCAATATGTTCTTTTGTTCTTTTGCTTCTTTTGGTAAAATGCTCAGTGATGATAATAACTTCATAAATCAGTGCGGAAAGTGTGACCCAGACCTCCAGCAATCTTGTTGGGGGCAGTGAGGAGATGAGAAAAGTAATCCAGACACTAGTTTCAAATATGACAAAACTAAGTTATGAGTAACTATGGACACAAATAGAATTTTAAAACAGGACCAGGAACAATCAGCCAGTTTCTTCTGGCTGAGTTTTTTTTTTTAAAGAAAAGAATAAATTCCTGAGAAGTGTGTCTCCAGAACAAGATCTATATGACCAGAAAGTGTTCAGGCTTCGTTTGACCACCATGCTTTTTAAGTTGTCTGACATCTTGTTCAGATTTTCTATGAAAAACAATGCCTCAAAATACAAATAACGACCAGTAAGTGGCTCACATCTATAATTCTGGCTACTCAGGAGGCTGAGATCTGGAGATTGAAGTTCAAAGCTAGCTCAGGTAGAAAACTTCATGAGACTTTTTGTTCCAATTAACTACAAAAAGCCCAAGTAGAGCTGTGGTTCAAGTGGTACAGCGCAAGCTGTATGGAAATAGCTGAAAACGAGCGTGAGACCTTGAGTTCAAGACCTAGTATAGGCACACACACACACACACACACACACACACACACACACACACACACAGATATGGTTCCCTCCTTTACACGACTCAGTCAAGACAAGTAAGTGGTCCTGTCTACTGAACATAAAAACTAACAATGGAAAGAAAGAAATATCAGAACTATCAAGAGAAAACATTTGTTCCTTGGGTGATTGTGCCTTTCAAAAGCTGGGCAGAGACATCCTGATAATAGTCTCTGGGCAGAAATTTCTATTCCCAAGCTTAGGCCTCAAGCATCTGTTTTTCTTTCCTGCTCAAAGCCACGGGTTATGGACAATTCTCTTACTTACATGCCCCTGCTTTCTGGGAGATTTGCACTGGCCAAGGAACATAACTGGTTTTTAAAACAAACTATGATTTTCTTTTTCTTTTAGTGATAGCAGGTGAGACTTCCTAAGTTTTTCTTCCTTCCTTCCTTTCTTCAAGGTCACATACAAATGTAACCAGAAAAAAAAATTAAAAAGTAAAAATCCCGAGTCATGCTGCCTGGAAACATAAATAGGGCTAAAATTAGCAACTTCTTTCTCTGGGCCAGAGTGGGTAGCTGCTGGAGCATTATCATGGCCAGAGGTGGACAAAGGGGGCCAGGGGGGGCGCTGTGGGTCACCAATGTTCGGACTGGTGCATAGGGACAGGAAGGTTTCAGCTGGAAACAGGTAATTCCCAAGTATAGTGTCAGCTTGGCCTGCCCTCCCAGGAAGTCTCAACCTACTAGCCTCACACAGGGACATATACACTTCCAGACATTTCTATGTTCTGCTTCCTGTATAATTGACATCATGGCTGTTAGGGAAAGAGGGCCAAGAGAATGACCGAACATAAAGGGATCTGGTGGTATAAAATTGGCTATTTCAAGGAGTGGTGGGGATTGAACCTAGGGTCTCACACATTCTAACCACACGCTAACTATGTGTTCTACCTCCTGAACAACATCTCCAGTCCTGGCTTTGTAGAGTTAACTTATTGGTGCTGTCCATATAGTTTCTGTGGGGGTCTGTTCCTGCCCCTTGCATCCTTTCTCATTAAACTGACCAGAAGGACTTATGACGGGAGAGAGCTCCTCAGGAAACTCTCTGTTTGCATGAAAAAAAGTTTTGCACTTCCTCACAGAAAGACATTCTAAAGTTAAAAGTTCTTTCTAGCTATTTTAGAAATCCTCTCAAATCTAACATAGCCCCTGGTGCATGATTGTACAAGAATTCTTGCTTCTTGCATTCTGTGCCTGGTGATTTGTCCCAGAATATTCTTAGGAAAACGGAAGTCCCCAGATCTGGGTGACGATATGATAAACAGTAAAGAAGCCAGGAGCTGGTGGTTCAAGCTTATAATCCTAGCTACTCAGGGAGCTGAGATTTGAGGATCACAGTTCAAAGCCAGCCATGCAGGAAATTCTGAGACTCTTATTTCCAATTAACCACCAGAAAACAAGAAGTGGCACTGTGGCTCAAGTGGTAGAGTGTTAGCCTTGAGCTGGAGATCTCAGGGACAGTGCCCAGGCTCAGAGTTCAAGCCCCACAGCCAACAGAGAGAGAGAGAGAGAGAGTTTTCTTATAGCTTTAAGTTCAGGTGGCAAGAATGGATGCGAATAGACCGTTTAACCATGGATAAATGCACAAATCATTCAAACTCCCTTCATTATGAGTTTTATCACTTGTACCAGGGGCAGGAGGTTCCTGTTCTTCAAACTCCTCTAAAACTTTGAGAGGATCCTCTGAGGCAGAAGAGGAATCAAGGCGAACCACAAACCCTCCACTTAAAGGTAAGGGCCAGGGAGGGCGGTGAAATGAAGCAATCACCAAGGAGGGGCTGTGAGATGCTGACATCTGCCCTCTGTCTTTTCTCATCAGTGATGAGATTTCGCTCCAAAGAATTTAAGAAGATGTGAACAGAATGAGTTTTATTTAAACATAATCCTCCAGAATTTCCAGTGCAATACTCCAGTTCAGCTTTAAATAAAATGCCTGTCCAGAACCATTTGGATCAGGGGATGAATAAACTAAATGGACAAGCTAGTAATCAGGAAGGGAAAAAATATTTTATCCTCTCTCAGCTAGCAGTAGCAAGAAAAATCTGGGAGTAGATAGGTTCTGGCCTATATAAGAAAATTACTAGCTCTTCCCTCATTGTAATCTGGAAGGAAAAAAAACACATCTCCTTGGCAAAGGATCAAACTAGATCAGATATGAAGGAAAAACAAACACAACATTTATATAGGTACAGATGCACATGTATCTGTGTACACCTGCAAGTACATAATGAGGAATCTGCTATTCTGTTACTACAAAGCCCTAGAAGCAGGATTTAGGGCCTCATCTCTTGGGAAACATGTTGGATCCTCCCAAGAAAACCTGTTGATCTCCCTGGACAACAGTAGACAAGATTTTCAGGAAGGATCACCATCCTGCACCCAGACAAACATCATCAAGCTCCCTGCCCTTGTAAGACTGGCTATAGTCCCAATGTATATCTATTTCCCTTGAAACTCTTCGCTCCACTGTCCAGGCTGATGGAGATCATATTGCAGGAGGTTTATAGCTGGTTATAGACTGGCCTTGAAGATCTCAAGCTACAACTCACTGATACCTTTGATTATAGTGCAGCATTCAAATATTTGCTGAAGAATTTTAACTTACACTTTGGTGTTGGAGGGTTTCAGGTAGATAGGACAAAGCTTCTCCCATCAACAGCTTCTTTGGAGATGAAGGCTTGTATTAACAGCACCTTGCACCTTGCACTAGTTTCTACACGATATCACACAGCACAGTGCCTCACAGGGAGGACAGGTAGAATCGGTTTCCCACCACAGCCTTCTCACAAAAATTCTCCAAGCAGTCTGAAGCAAATTCAATCATAAAAATTAGAGATTTTTTAAAAGCAAAATTATGGATGGCTCATTCTCTATTGAATTAACCTTAGCAACAGAAGTAACAGGTTTTGGTTTAAAAAATGTTATGTATACAGTAGCTGGGCACTGGTGGTTCATGTTTGTAATCCTCACTACTCAGGAGGCTGAGATCTGAGACTCATGGTTCAAAGCTATCCCAGCCTTTGGGACTTTTACCTCAAATTAACTACCAAAAAAAAGCCCAAATTGTAGCTGTGGCTCAAATGGAAGAGCACTAGCCTTGAGCAAAGAACCTCAGGGATAGAATCCAGTCCCTGAGCTCAAGTTCCAGGACCAGCAAATACATCCACAAAAGGTTATGTGTGAGTTGGGCCCCAGTGGCTCATGCCTGTAATCCCTGTAACTCAGGTTGCTGTGATCTGAGAATCGAGGTTTGAAGCCAGCCTGGCCAGAAAAACCCATGAGATTCTTATAGCCAACTAAGCAGCAAAAAGCCCAAAGTAGCCCTGTGGCTCAAGTGGTAGAGCGCTAGCCTTGAGCACAAAAGCTCAGGGATGGTGCCTGTCTCTGTGTTCAAGCCCAGGACAGATTCTCGCATGTGCATGTACACACACACACACACACACACACACACACACACACACACACACACACACACACTCGGTGTATGACACGTACCAGAGCCTGAGAATTTCAATTCCACATTTCTGCTTTCCACTGTTCTGGAAGCAGGGCAGGTGCACAACAGAAGGGAAGGGTTTGCTTTTCAGCTTCCCATCTATCACCCACAGAGACCAGAATAAAGTCTTTTACAGAGACACAATGATAAACACTACAGCTTAGAGGAAACAAATCTATGGTTAAATTTAGTGAAGTAGAGACAGTAGAAGACAACACCCCCACGCTAACCACAAGGAACCTTTAAGGAACATCAGTGATGCTGGAAAGGGACTCCTAAGAATTAGGAGATCCACTTCTACATCTCATTAGCTGTGAGGCATTTCAATACCTCAACAATCCCTGTCCCCTAGACACACGCATGCCCCTTTTCTCCTCTGCCAGGACTCCCTGAAGTGAGATCTATGAGAAGGATGCAAAGCTAGTGTCCCTTCCTTGTTAGTGGAACAGGTCTCAATCCTTCATAGCACAGAAAGATGAGAACGTTCTATGAACTCTTGAAATCTAGACCTTGAACTTCAATGTTCTCCATTCCTCACAGATGGGCTTCCATTGCATTTGGCTCAATGTGTAGAAATAGGTCTTGGTATGACAGGAATCGGTGTGTACACAAAGGAAGAGGCCAAGGGATCATCAAGCTCACTCGGCAACAAGCCCTTGTTTGAATTTGGGGCCAGATGAGTATGAATTCAGATTTTCATTTTTTTGTTTGTTTTTAATTTTAGAAAGCTCATGTATTAACACCCCCAGCAGGCCTGAGGAAGCATCCTACAGACTCATTAATTATATTTTGTACCAATACATGAATATTTATAACAATCATGTATCCACTCCATCAAATTAGTTACGAGATAAAATCCAGAGTTCTCCAGGATGGAAGATTTCAGATCATTTGGTTCATTTCCTCCAAGAGATAGCTAAACCCTGTCATTCAGGGATAAAGACGCTCGATGGGAAACAGACAAGTTGAGTTGAAACTCCAATTGACATTCCTTGACCCAGGTGGTCTGTGGGAGAGACCAGCTGAGATCTAGAAACAGGTTCATTTGAAGAATTGGGCACATAAAATGCCTTCTATTTTAAGCCTCCCTAGCCCCAGAACCCTACCCAAGGAGGAGAAAAACAAGTCAACTATAGAGAAAATCCTACAACCTCAAACCCTACAACTTCACAGACCAGTTTTCAGAGCTCCAATTCCATGTGACTGATACCTCTATAGGGGTGCTGTCAAGCACAGCACAGCTCGCTGTCTGTGTGCCACTGATACTTGATAAATGCTATCTGCTTGGTTTCCCCATCTCCCAAAATTGTATGTGGATCAGTCATATGACTGGTTCTGGCCAATGAGGCAAGAGTAGAAAGATCATCTGTTACTTCTACTTTAAGTATTTACTAGCCCCAAGACCAGATGCCAGGACAATATGGCAAAGAATCAAAGCAAACGTTTCATCCTGAAATCACTGCTTATAAAATAAGCCATTGGATTTGTATTGCACTGCAAGAAAGATAAGCTTGCGAGCTGGGAATGTGGCTTAGTGGTAGAGTGCTTGCCTAGCATGCATGAGGCCCTGGGTTCAATTCCTTCAGTACCACATACACAAAAAATAATAATAATAAAATAATAAAAACTTAAAACTTAACTTGCCCTTTAAAAAAAGATAAGCTTGCATTGTAGTAAAAATTTATCAATGGTTTGGAGTTTCAGATATGGCAACCAATATGAATTATTCCAACACCACTGGATTCTTGCACATTGGAAAATTCTTACTTAAATGCTCCAAGTCACATGCTACCTCCTCAGTACTTTCCATCTTCCATGGAAAGTCAGTCACTCTATATCCTTTAGCAATTCGCCCATATGTCTGAAACGGAAGATTCCTACCTGTTTGTGTGTATATTTGGTAGCCACATTGTATGCGTGCATGTGTGTGTGCATGTGCACGTGTGTGTGTGTGTGTGTGTGTGTGAAAGAGAGAAACGGAGACAGAGACAGAGACAGAGAGACAGACACAGGCCCAGGGTGGCAGAGGGGCAGAGAGGCAGAGATACAAGGTTTTGCTATGTACCTCCTGCTAGCCTGGAACTCAAAATCCTTTTGCTTCAACCTCCTGACTGCATGAATTACAGGCAAGTGCTATAATGTTCAGCTTCTGCTTCTTTTTATCCCTGCATCCTCAGTGTTTACATTTTATTTGCAGAGCCTTCTCACTAGGTGCCTAGTAAACCCAAGTCAGCATTTTCTCCAGTCACCATGTTCTCAGTATTGTGCTAAATTCTGTGGTAGGATACAAGAAAAGAAAACTCTATCATCCTCCTTCATCTTTAGATCCTTTGCATCCCATTATCTCTCATTTTTATTAAAGGACAGCTTCTGCTTAAGAAGCACACAGTCCTTTCAGACACTATCAACTAAAACATCTCTCAGAAAGCAGATCAAAGAGGGGTTTCTTAGTGACAAGATTAAAGTAGAATAGGGATCTCTAGCAGCCCCCCCTTGTGCCTGGCTCCCCAAACCTATCATTTAGATGAATGACCTGGCATGAAGAATCAGGCAGTGGTGTTAGGGTTATTTTCTGGTGGAAAAGGAGCTGCAGCAAAAGCTTCATGATACCATGAAGGCCAGCCATACAGAGTCATGCCGTCTCTGCTCAGCAAAGTTTCCCCAAGACCCAAGGCATGATGCTGTGTCTCTAGTCAGGGAAATAGAACACCATGAACTGTCTCCAGTAACATACATTATGAATATTTCCACATTTCCCAGTTCTCTTAAGGGCATGATGGAGAGTCTTCATCCGAAGGAAATGGTGATCATAAATTAATGATGATCAATTGTTTTTGTAATGGTTTCAAAACTCCCATGTCCTAGCTTTATACCTGTGCCAGGTGTGGCTTTACTGTAGACACTGAGACAATCCACTTATTGTAAAGTAAAACATAAAATTGGCCATTAGTCTTTAGACTCAAATATCCCTAGCAAACTCAGGAACCATGCCCACAATTTGAGCAAAGCAGTGGGACTTCCAGGACATATGTGTAGCAGATGTTCAGAAAAGGACAAATCAGACTTTGCAGTATACTGGAGTCTGGGAGTTAAAGACAGTAGGAAAGATAAGGAAGAAAAAATCAAGAAATTGGAAAGGTAATTTAATAGAATGGAATGTGATATTCAGGAGAGTTGAAATAGTATATTTTGATCAGTATTATGTGTATTTGATATGAAACACATCAGGAAATAGGAGTATTTCATATCATTGCTAACCCTTAGAAATAGTTCTTGGTTGATATGTTTCTTTTTATTTTAATTTTATTGTAAAGGTGTTATGCAGAGGGGTTATAGTTACATAAGCAAGGCAATGAGTATATTTCTTGATGCACATTGTTACCCCATCTCTTGTTTTTCTTCCACTTTCCTTTCCCCACCAACTCCCCCCCCCTCAAAATTTAAAGTTCATTTCCAACATAGTAGCTTATGAGTATCGCTATTTCACTGGTCCACCCTTTGTCCTTTGTCTCACCATTTTGTTATTCTCCTTCCCTTCCCCAATCAGATAAATACATATACAAGACACAGGGTACCAAAATCAAAAACAGTGACAACAGGGGTTAAACCAGAGGATAGACATAAAATGAAAGAAAAAAGAAATAATTTCACACAGTATATTTAAAAAAAAACTTCTTGTTTCCATATCTTGGAGTTTATTTAAGCATCATTTTATATGGTCATATGTTCATAGTCATTGAGCTTTTGTGATCCTCTGCTAGGACTATCCTAGATATATACTAATTATTACAAATGAGGAAAACCATGGGACCTATGCTTCTTTGGGTCTGGTTTACTTCACTTAATATGATTTTTTCCAAGTCTTTCCATCTCCTAATGAATGGGGAGATGTCATTCTTTCTGATGGAAGCCTAGTATATATACCACATTTTCTTGATCCATTCATCTACTGAGTGGCATCTGGTTTTGCTCCATATCTTAGCTTTGGTAAATAATGCTACAATGAACATAGTTGTGTTGGTAGCACTAGCCTGTCCTTGTTTTGTTCATTTGGGTAAATGCCCAGGAGTGGGATTGCTGGATCACAGGGTAGTTCTGTTTAGTCTTTTAAGGAACCTCCATACTGCTTTCCAGAGTGGTTGAACAAGTTTATACTCCTACCAAGAGTGTAGTAGCATTCCCTTTTGGCCACACCCCCACCAGCATCTACTATTATTTGTTGTCTTAACAATGGCCATTCTAACTGGGGTGAGGTAGAATCTCAGTGTGGTTTTGATTTGCATTTCTTTTATGGCCAGAGATGTTGAACATTTCTTCATGTATTGACTATTCTTATTTCCTCTCCAGAGTCTCTCTTTAATTCTTTTTTTTTTTGGGGGGGGGGTCCGGTCATGGGGTTTGAACTCTGGGCATGGGCGCTGTCCCTCAGCTCTTTAGCTCAAGGCTAGCACTCTACCACTTGAGCCACAGCACCACTTCAGGCTTTTTTTTTCTTTTAGCTTATGTGGTGCTGAGGAATCAAACCCAGGGCCTCATACATGAAAGGCAAGTTCTCTACCACTGAGCCTCCTTCCCAGCCCCTCTTTTTAATTTTTTTTTGGGGGGGGGGTCTGGTCGTGGGGCTTGAACTCTGGGCCTGGGCGCTGTCCCTCAGCTCTTCAGCTCAAGGCTAGCGCTCTACCACTTGAGCCACAGTGCCACTTCCAGCTTTTTTCTTTTTGCTTATGTGGTGCTGAGGAATCGAACGCAGGGCCTCAGGCTTGCAAGGCAAGCGCTCTACCACTGAGCCACCTTCCCAGCCCTCTTTTTAATTCTTTAGCTCACTTATTAATGGTGTGGTTCTTTCTTTGAGGATTTTTATTGGGGAGGGTAATTTTTTGAGCTCTAGGTATATGTTTGATATGAGGCCCTTGTCTATTGTATAGCTAGTGAAGTTCTCCCAGTCTGTGGGCTTTCTATTTATCTTGCTAGCTATCATTGATATGTTTCTAGGTCATATTCCATGAATATAATACAAATGATCTTCAGATCTCATCCTTGACACCCAATGCATTCATGGAGGAAGTGGCTGAAAGCACACTGCCTGGAAATTTACCTTGAATGAAGATCCTGTCCCAGTAGGTTTTCCCAACTTGATTGCCCCCAAGAAACACCAGGTTGAACAGGATCAGCATGGATGTGGAGCAAGAAGCAAGGGCAGCATGCAGTCGACGGCGAGCTTGTGGAGAGAGGTATCGAGCCTATAAGGAAAAAAGTAAGAAGGTATCTCATTACAGAAGTGAAAGGACTAGAGCTGAGACATATTGGCCACCAGCCTAAATCAGAGCCAGATCATTATGGAAACATCTTTCCAGATGTTCATCCTTGCAACAATGCTAGTTCTAGTCTAAGGAAGTAAATGGTGCATCTTATTCTATATTGCATCTTCCTCCTACACTGCACTTACCTCTGACCTGAATAAATGCTGACGCACTTGAAGATTTATCAGCCCTCCTACCCCACCCCTCTCCCCTGCTGAGATATCTCATGTTTTCTTCATGGATATCTATAGGTGCAATAACTCTAAACTGTTCTCTATGATAACTAGAGTCTATAGCTCTATGTCAAGATCAGAGCAATCAGCAGTAAGATTAGAATGATCTTCTAGATCTGCTGACCTGACCTGGAAACTAATTAACCACCCTAAATCCACTCCCTGGATGCAGAAGCAGCAGTAAAAATCAATTCCACTGCTGGAATTGTAGCCTGGGCCACACATTTAACTGACAGCACACAAGAGCAGCTAAAAATAGCAGCTGATCACAGTGACTGAGAACTTGAGACTGGAGGGATGCTTTCCCACAATCATGGTAAAGAATCCTGCTCATCCTTCCTAGCTTTGCATTGCATTGCATTCTTCTAATATTTCCTGGTGGGTTTTATAAAGCAAACAAAGCCTTTGTTTCTCATCCCTCCTGAGTGAGCTCACTGTGCCATGTCGTGGGGCCCCATGGGGTTCTGACAAATGTGTCAGCTTAATCCAAAGGCCAGATAAAAAAAATCTGGAGGCATTTCCTGAATGCCCCAGAAGCATACACATCTATGATGTGTTAGACTTTATAGCTATGTCTCAAAAACAGAACTTGGGGTGACACTAGAGTTGGAACTCGGGACTTCTAGGTAGCCCTCTACCACTGGAGCCACACCTCTTCATGGCTTTGGATTATTTTTCAGATAGGGTGTCATGTTCTTGCCCAGAGTTGGCATTAGACTCCAATCGTCCTATCTATACCTCCTACATAACTGAGATTATTCACATGTGCCACAATATCTGGCTTCTTTGTTGATAAGAAAGTCTTGCTAGCTTTTGGCCTTAACTGCATCTTTCCAATCACTATCACTAGAGTAGCCACAGAGCCAGGCCTCAAATAAAATGCTAAATGATTCAATGTCAGTAGCCTATGCAATTTACAAGATAAAATAGCCTAAACTGGGCTGGGAAGGTGGCTCAGTGGTAGAGTGCTTGCCTTGCATGCATGAGGCCCTGGGTTCGATTCCACAGTACCACATAAGCAGAAAAAGCCAGAAGTGGCGCTGTGGCTCAGGTGGTAGAGCACTAGCCTTGAAGAGCTCAGGAACAGTGCCCAGGCCCAGAGTTTAAGCCCCATGACTGACACACACAAAAAAAGTCTAAAAACTAAAGGCTCACTGACTCTGCCCATGCTGCTGTGGATCATTCATGTTCATTCTGTATACCTTGGTCAAAGTCTTCTTGGTCAATTTAGAGAAATGAATTCCTGACCACTCCTTTTCCTCACTCCTCAGCCCCAGGGATCTTCTAGATGCTCAGATATAGCTGATAAAGCACAGCTCACCATCATGGTTCTCGCCTCGAATGCCACTTTGGAGCATGTTTTCATGGCCATCACATTCAAGTATGGTGTCCTTGTGGATAAACTGTACAGTAGGTGCTGACTGAGCTGTATGTCTGCGCATGATCTAGAAAGTGGTTCAGTGTTGCCCCTAGGTCCTACTTAGAGGCCCCAGGCAACACAGCCTCTGATCTCTCTAAGAGGCCATGAGCCTATACTGGGGATGGTGTCAGACAAGGCCAGGTAGAGATAAATACACGTGTCATCGCTGGAGATGAATGCAATAGGGAAAGAAGCCAGCTTCTTATTCAGTGGTCCTTACCTCTGAGAACAAGGAGACATTAATCTACCAGCTTCTGCATTTTAAAGCACAGGAAGATATTTCTGGGTATTATTGACTCAATTAGCAGTCACTGGGGAGCTGGGGTGAGAGGAAGCCAGGAGATGCGAAAAAAAGAATCCAGAATAACAAATCAAGAAATTATGAATTGTCTTCATGGCATAAGGAGCCACTGCTGACACATCTGACTTCTTAGAGACCCAGCGACTCAGACACTTAGCACTTCTGTTCCAACACCAGGCATTTTTCTCCAGCCTCATATCCTAGGAGGGGGACTCAAAGGCCCTGCGTGATCTTTGCTTTATTAATGTCAACTGCAGAGTATGTGTAGCTTGGTTAAAATCAAGGTGGTTCTCCTTTTATGGGAAGTGATTGATTACAATTTTTTTTTTTTTAAAGAAAATCAACAGACTCTAAAAAAAGAAGAGTAGCGTTCCACAGGGTTGCTAAGCAGGGCTGGGCTGCTGTTGCCTGGCACAGGGAAAAGATGGAGCTACAGGAGGGGATTGAGCTAAAGGGCAGGGGGCAAGGCAGGGGTGGGGTGGGGCAGTGGGTGCAGATAGGGAGGGACAAGAAAGGAGCAAGAAATAAGCTCACCCCGATCTGGCTCCTACTGATTTTTCTTAGATTCTGGGATTACCCCAGTATTTCTTTCAGTTATGGTTCAATAAATTGCTATCTCTGCTTAGGGGAGAAAAAAATCAAAATAATAGCAACTGTGAAAGAAGTTCTTATCTCAATGATAGGAAGACACTGAAAATTCCATTTCTAGACCACTTTTTTCATTAATAAGCAAGAATGTGAAAGACACAGATAGTAAAATACTTAAAGGAAAATCAAGACCTTCAAAAACAACTCTTGATTGTCCCCTAGGGAGAGTGGGTAGGAGACAGAATAAACAAGGATCAAGGAAATCCACAAACCTAGGTTTAACTAATAGTATCAGCCGCTGACAAAACTCACTACTGTATGCCAGGAAGCATAAAAATAGAATATCACTGCTTCTGCCAAACTGTAACATAAATATATATATATATATATATGAATTTTCCTATGCATATAAATCAATGATAAAGTTGAATTTATAAATCAAAGCAAATAGATATGAACAATAAGAAAACAGAATAATTATGACAATATAGTGTAACAAATGTTATAAGAACATGGTCCCTTTCAGAGAAGCTTAATCTACCACTATAATGATGAGGAGGAGGAGAAGGATGTTGTTGATGATGATGATGATGATGATAAGATGAAATGTAGTGAATGAGGTAGACCGTATGGCAAAGCATTGGCCTGCTACACAGGATTACTTGAACACAAATGCCAACCAATCTGATAACCAAGAGAGCTACCAAGTGACTAAAGGAAGTAGCTATACCTCATGGACATGCTGGACAAAGGGATGACTCATGTTCCAGAGGGAACAGACGTTCATCCAGCCACTGAGAATGACAAACAACTAAAACATGAATTGGTTGTTTCTGGCATTTTTCATGTAATATATTCAGACTAAAGTTGACTGCAGGTAACTGTAACTATGGAAATTAGAACTGCAGATACAGGGGAGATGATCATACTTAACAGTAAAAGGATATACATCTTTTTTGTTATTTTCTTTAAATAGTTGTATCAGAACTTGAACTTCATTAACATGAGCTTATCAGGATATAAGAAAGCTTTGTGCTGGTCACAGTCTTTCTCAATGAATAGAAAAGTCTGTGGCAATCTGATCTACTGATAGTTGTAAGGTCTGCACACAAACACCTCCCTACCTCTTGGCTAAGTTTCTGCCCAGTATCTGTTACCTAGGTAACTGGCAGACCTGGAAGCAGTCACTTTCCCCTCCTGCGAGGTCACATCTTGGGCCACCTCTGGTCATGTGCCTCCCATCTGACTTTAGGAGGGCCCCAGACCCTGAGGTCACATCTGGATCCAATGTGGCCACACCTTTCCCCCACCTGGCCACACTTCTTCCCATCCCTGGCCTAGATAAGTCCTGGCCCAGGGGTGGGTGGCCCCTTTATCAGCCATACCTCTCCACCATGCTTGGCAGGGGCAGCAGTTTGGTAAATAAACTTCTTCTCCTGCCTGAATAGTGCGTGGTGTTCTTTTCATTGGATACCTAATGAAACCTACCTATTTAATATACCTTACAGTAGTGGCTCTGTCATCCTTGGGGATGTTTTGAAAGTTACGAAGAATTTTGTATTATCTCACCAACTAAAAAGCAGGTGTGTTATTTGGGGGTGGAGGGCTTGCGACAATAAGCATCAGTAACTGAATTATTCTTCCATACTCATTGCAGAACTAGCCCATGGTGGCATTAGGAGCAATGCCAAAAGCAAGACCAATTTTCCTCTGGGGCCCACAGAAATGTAACCCATGCCAGGGAAAGAGTTCAGCACCCCAGTACTAGGCCCTGAAGTAGGCCCTGAGAGGAAACTGGCACAGCTTCTTACCAGGCTTTGCCTTTGTTTTAGGGATTTTAGGGGAAAAAACCTCTGAACAAGGTTAACTCGACCTTGGCTCCAACCAGCCCAGTTCTTGGAATGGAAAGAATGTCTCTAGATCTCCCTCCCCTTAACAACTTAACCCACCTTCATTATTCTGTTAAGGACTGAACGGATTAGATTAAACAGATAGCCAGTAATCTGGCTCTACTGGCGAGTTTACCGTCTGTCTTTTTCACGTGCTTATGTTAAACTCCACTAAACTCCTCCTTTGTGTATGCTTAAGCTCTGCCTTACCGTTGAATTCGTGAGTCATTTAAACCAAAAGTGATAGGCTGGTTTAAACAGCCATTATGTGACAAACTGTAACCTCATTGGCTACCTGCGTGTGGTCTAGTATGACTGCAATCTTTTGGGTGTGTGACAATCTCATTGGTCACCTGTGTGACCAGGCTTGACCTTTAAAAACCTAAGTACGTGGGCCACTTGGGGTCGCAGTATCAGCTCCCGAGCCTGTGCTGCGGCCCTGGCTGGTCAGTGTAGGAACCTTCTCAATAAAGTTGCTTCTTTATTAACAACTTTGTTGTGGTGGGCTCTGTCACTCCAGACGACTAGGTGAGCTTGCCGGCCTGAGTAGGGGTCTTCCTACTACAGCCCCTTCCTCCCCTGACTGCCAATGCTGAGAGAGGAGCAGAGCCACCAATGTCTCCAGCCACTGACACACGAGGCATAAAGCAAAGAAGGAATGGGGAGGCAGACAGGCTAGAAAAAGCCAACCCTCTTTCATGCAGGTGCAATCAGTTCTCCCTAGGGTCTCTGACATATGACAGTAAGGTGGGTTGGGGCTGTTTCTCTACATGTGCAGGTTCTGGAGTTTGGCTTGAATAAAACAGGCCAAACCAGGAAGTACAAGCCTGAGCAGAGCCGTAGTTCCTCTGTCTAGGGACACTGTCTCTGACCAGGGGAACTGGTGAGAGCTGGGACTGTAGTAACAGTTTAGCAGTGACATGAAACTTCCTTGTAACACGTTGGCTTCCAAAGGTGTGGAATGTAGCCCCAACCAACAAAATCTCAGAGCTGAACTAAACTTCTGTGCAGCTACTTCCTAGTTCCTGCTGTGAGATGTTTACCTACATCTTCATGGCAACTCCTCCATCCTTTCCAGTCAACATCCTGTTCCTAGAAGTTCCAAGATTAACTGTGGCCAGCAAGCAGGGGGCCTGCTTGGTGTGTGTCGGGAGCAGGGGGGCGGGGGAATGTACAGGTTGGAGAATCTGGGTCAGAAGTGAAGCTGGGAACACCATACACCGGTGAGAGGCAGATGGTGCTGCCTGAGCTGCAGAAGGCTGAGCTGGGTGGAGCCCTCGTTTGTCCGTGAGGGTCTACATTCAGGGCTGAGATGGGAGGAGGGGACAGGCTGAGCATCTGGGGGAGCAGATGGCCAGAGGAATGGCTGCTGGAGACTGTGACAAAGGCTTGGCAAGTGGGACCTGATGCTGTTTATTTCTGAGTGGGGGAGAAGCTAAAAATGGAAACTGGGTGGGTTTGAGCAGCTGGACACTGTGCTTCCATATAATCACTGAAGGTTTTCATTTTATAATGAAAATGCTAAGCAGAGGGTAAGAGAGAGCCGAACAAGATGATGGCAAGGGAGGAGCATGGTGGAGGCCACGGAGAGCAGCTGTGGGAAGGATGGAAAATGACACCCAAGAAGGGCAGGCCAAGAAACATTCAAGGTCGGGGAGACTCAGGTTGCAAAGTCCCATCACTGTACTAGTCTGTAGGACAATGTTTCCTCTCAAAACCTCATTTCTAGTTAGAAGCCCATGTTCTACTAGTTGTTCATCTCCATCCTGTTCCCAATAACATCTTGAAGGATGAAGCTAGCCCCATTCTTCATGATGTATTCTTCTTTATCATCTCTATGATGATCTAGCAGCTTTCTTTCTCTCTCTCTCTCTTCCTCTCCTCCCTATCCCTCTTTCACTATCACTATCTTTATCTCTCGCTCTCTTGCCCTGTCATAAGTAAGTCAAAGAATCTTCTGACTCCTTAATGTTCAGTCCCATTGAAGTAAGGAGACTGGGTCTAAGTAACCTGGCCTTGTTCTCACAGCCATCCTGGTGCCTTTCTGGGTGGAGGGTGCTTTCCACCCAGCTCTGAAAAGTCTATAGAGGTGAGAGAAGCAGTTCATTGAACTGCAGATGCAATTCTCTCCAGGAGAGCTAGGAAAGCACCGCTTCAGAGAATATGCAGATGCCATGCTGTTTAGCTTTAAGAAAGCTTTTGCTGCAGAGAATGCTGGCCTTTGGTTTCCTCTAAATGGTCTGGCTATCACCCTGAATGGTGTGGCTATCACCTGAATGGTCTATCTCCCTAAATGATTTGTGTTGTATCCTCCTAAGTGGGCTATTTCTGGCCCTGGAGCTAGTTCCTTAGATTGGACGTTCT
Organism: Dipodomys merriami; assembly: GCF_024711535.1. Classification (NCBI taxonomy): domain Eukaryota; kingdom Metazoa; phylum Chordata; class Mammalia; order Rodentia; family Heteromyidae; genus Dipodomys; species Dipodomys merriami. Next base: position 6,574,231 of record NW_027204604.1, read on the forward strand.
GCTTGCACCTGAGTATTCCCATATAATGTCTGCTTTTGTTAAGGCTTGGTCTCCACCCCAAGCATGTGATTTTTGTCTTTAAAAGCTTTGTTCCAGCGCAATTCTGGGCTGCAGATCATTGAGAAAAGAGTCCACCTGCAGACACCAGCTCTCCAATGAAGATTTCCAATTCAACCTTTCAAAATGTGGCTTCTCTGTTTTCTCACAACTGGGTTTCATTACAACATCATACTGTAGTCAAGCCAAATGGAGACAAGAAGGTACTCAGAAAGGAATACCTCTTTCCTTTTTTTAAGTGTCGGAAACTCAAATAACTTTTAGGTTCACCCTTATAATCATAGCTACTCAGGAGGCCGAGATATGAAGATTGAGATTCAAATCCAATCCCCGGCAGATAAATCTCAGAGGCTCTGAAACACAATTAACTAGGAAAAAAAAAAGCTAAAGTGGCTCAAGTGGTAGAGTGTCAGCCATGAGTCCTAAGCAGAGTACATGGCTAACAGCACACTCAACCAACCACAAAACTATCTAGTCCATGCAGTTACATTTTTCCAATCTCTATTTCTGAGATCTAAACAATGCATGCTCCTAGGAGAGCACTGAATAGCCACAGTGATGAAAATCAAAGACAAGTTTGTTTACTTGAACGAGTTTCCTGCTTCATGGGTTATGTCCAGCTTAGCTAAAAAAAACTTCAGAAGCAGTAGTTGAGCATGCAAATTTGTGTACAATATGAAAGCATCTCAGATTACCTTCGAGTCATTAAAGAAACAACTGGTTCCCAGGCCAGTCAGAGAACTTAAGTCGTGTTTTCCATGCCTGAGATCCATGTCTGGCCAATGGTACTACCTCACCCTGTTCTCATAGCCTTCTACTGCCATAGCCCATCTGTAGGCTGCTCCCCTCTGCTCAGGATTTTGCAGATGCCTCTCTCTTAACTGTCTTAACATACTGTGGCCTTTCTCTTTTCAGTTCACCAAACACACTATCATGATGCACACCAATGTGGTGTTCTGGTGGCTGGTAGCCCACACCTATAATCCTAGCTACTTAGGAGGCTAAGATCCAGAGGATCTCAGAAATAAATTTCTGTTCTTCATTAATGAATTAAGCTCACATTTTTTTTTAGAGCTATATACTCCCTTTGGCTATGGCTGTGGAGGATTAGTTTGCAGACACCTCTCTGTAAAGTCCGCTACTGGATGGCCAGCAGACTCCACCCTCCTCGCAGCAAAGTCTCTACCCAGTACCTGCGTTACCTAGGCAACTGGGACACCTGGAAGAGGTCACATCTGCATCCGCTGAGGTCACATCTGAATTTGATGTGGCCACACCTTTCCCCACCCATACCCTACATAAGGGCTAGCCCAGGCCCAGACTCTCTCTTTTTCTCTCTCTGTTCGTTTCTAGCTCTTGCTGCTCTTTTCTTGCTCTCTTGCTCTCTCTCTTTCCCAGCCACGTGGAGTGCCACCCTTGCCTGGTCCCAGCAGGTCTACCCCTTACCTGAATACCACGTGAGTGCTACTGTTCTTACCCCTCTCTCTGCTCTTTTCTCTCTCTTTCCTCTCTTCCCAGCTCTCTCTCATTCCCAGGCCTTTCCCAGCCACGTGGAGTGCCACCCTTGCCTGGTCCAAGCAGGTCTACTGAATAAACCTACCCCTTATCTGAATACCACATGGGTGCTGGTGCAGTTCTTACTCGGCTACCTCTTTTTAAAAACCTAACACTCTCAAGACTCCATCTCTACGTAAAAAAAAAACAGACTGGAGGCATGACTCAAGAGGTAGAGTGCTCAGCAGTGAACAAAGAAGCCTAGTGAGAGTTGCAAGGCCTTGAGTTCAAGTCACAGTACACACACACACACACACACACACACACACACACACACACGGATTTGTGGAAACTTCACTAGTACTAAGATTTGTATGAAAGAATCAATAGGCAAACATACCTGATGTAATTCTGAAAAAAAAACAACTGAGATACAAGAGCTTTCTCTACCAGGAATCAAACATTTTTTATAAGTTTGGCATAGTGGTACATGTCTGCACAAGAGACATACTCAAGAGGCTGAGATGAGATTCAAAGGATTGTGTTTTGAAACCAGGCCAGGCAAAAAGTTAGTGAAGCCAAACATGGTGGTATGCATCTGTAATCCTAGCTCACAGGCAGAAAAGACAGAAAATCACAGTCCAGGCCACCCATGGCAAAAGCAAGATTTTATCTGAGAAAAAAAAATAACCTAAAGGCAGAAAACTGGAGGTGTGGTTCAAATGGTAGAGTACCTGCCTTCAACCTGCAAGTGCAAAGATCTGAGTTCAAACACTAGTACACTCCATCCCCTAAGAACTATTATAAAATAGTTGTGGTAATATATGTCTATAATCTCAGCACCTGGGGAGGTGGAGGAGAAAGATCATGCATTTGTGGCCAGCCTTGGCTATGGAGCAAAATCCTGTTTCCAAGAAAGGGGACTATTTTAAAACTTCAGTATTCAAATGTAGAATAATTAGCTAAGTCAGTGCAACAATAGAATGCCCAGAAATGAGCCCATGCATATTAAGATATTTATTGTGTCTTATAGGGGAAAAGAAGTTCAACACAACAAATTTAATATGTAAAAAACATTCTTAGCTACAAAAAACAGACAGTGGGCCAGATTTGGCCAGGAGATAGTTTGCCAATTCTTTCTTGGTATCTGCCCTAAGGAAACACTTGCACATATGTGCAAGGAAGCTCAAATTGGAATCTTCTCAGAAGATGCATTTGCAAAAATGAAAAAAAAATAGAAGCAACCTAAATTTTCAACAGAAAAATGGCTAAATTATGATCTTCCTGTATCATTCCTGACCATGAATATCTATATACTACCATAGAATAATGCTTTCATGATATATCATGGATGGGGAGAAAAAGTACAAGTTTAGGATATATGCATATTTCCTGTGTGTGTGTGTGTGTGTGTGTGTGTGTGTGTGTGTGTGTGTGTGTGTGTGTGTGTGTGTGTGTGTGTGTGTGTTAGTCCTGATATATCATGGATGGGGAGAAAAAGTACAAGTTTAGGATATATGCATATTTCCTGTGTGTGTGTGTGTGTGTGTGTGTGTGTGTGTGTGTGTGTGTGTGTGTGTGTGTGTGTGTGTGTGTGTGTGTGTGTGTGTGTGTGTGTGTGTGTGTGTGTGTGTGTGTGTGTGTGTGTGTGTGTTAGTCCTGAGGCTTGAACTCAGGGCTTGGGTACTATCCCTGAGCTTTTATGCTCAATATTAGTGCTCTACCACTTGAGCCACAGCTCCGCATCCAGTTCTTTGGTGGTTAATTGGAGATAAGAGTCTCGTGGACTTTCTTGCCCAGACTGACTTTGAGCCACAATCCTCAGATCTCAGCCTCCTATGCAGCTAGGATTACAGACACAAGCCCCCAGCCCCCAGCAATATATTTCTTAAACCATGTACACGCATAGCTGTGTGTTGGGAAGGTATTGAAAGAATACACTCCAAACATTGGTAGCGTTTAGAGAAGGAAAGCTGAACAAGATTCATTTGCTGGGGGGATGGGGGTAGGGGGGATATTTGACAGGACTTCCACCTTCTCTGTATTTTTTTTAAGAGCTAAAGGTCATGAATGACTTCATAAGTTAAAAAGAGAAGAGGAAATCTAGGAAACTTTCCACTAAATGACCTTAGGCCCTGGCCACCTCCCCTGAGCATAAAGAATCCAGGCACACGGGTGGGAAGTTGGGAGCCTAATGATGACTGCACCCAAGTGACAGCGGCTCGGGGTCCTGGGGGCCTCCCTCCCCAGGCAACACTGAGGTCCCTTGGGACTACTAAATAAGCCCAGCCTAGCATGTGGTAGTTAAGGTTCAGCTATATCCTGTTCAACCACAGAAGTAACAGCCTCAGAATTAAGCCTGCTTTTACAGTAACCTAGATATTTTAAAAACTTAAAAATTGAGACATAGATAAAGTATTCTAAAGTGACTCACCATGTGGGATATTATAGGAATATCTAGCGATACCCAATAGAGCAAACATCTCTGCTCCCTTCACAAGCCCCATATAGCCCTAGATAAGGAATAATCAGTAAGCACACACAAGCCATTGTTATGAAGGAATTAGCAGAACTAAGATGCCTGACTACAAGATACCAAAGAGAAGAAAAGCATTCATGCACCAGCTTATCCAAAAGGCCCAGACAGAGCCACCATGTCCCACAGAAGTCAAGAAAAACCCACAGAAGATTCAAAATCGGAGTCATGAACATACAGATTTCTAGATTTCCTTCCTCCTCTGTTCAACTCAGAACAGGTATAATGAAATTTGAGAACATCAAAGATTCTAATAAAGCCATATAAAGATTCAATAAAAGCCATATACGACCAGGGCAATAAGGCAAGAAAAAGATATTAAAAGGATCCACATAGGGAAAAAAGAAGTTAAACTATCCCTTTTTGCAGATGACATGATACTATACCTTCATGATCCCAAAAACTACATCCCCAAACTCTTAGAAATTATAAATCACTTCGGCAAAGTAGCAGGATACAAAATCAACCCACAAAAATCAGTTGCCTTCCTGTACAATGATAATGTACAAGCAGAGAGGGAAATAAAGGAAGCAACCCCATTCACAATAACCCCCCCCCCAAAAAATAAAATATTTAGGAATTAACCTAACCAAAGATGTAAAAGAACTACTTAATGAAAATTACAAAAATTTAAAGAAAGAAATTACAGGGGACACCAGGAAATGGAAAGACCTTCCATGCTCTTGGATAGGTAGACTTACTATAGCGAATATGGCAATACCGCCAAAATTAATATACAAATTCAATGCAATTCCTATTAAAATCCCAATGACATACATTTCTGAAATATAGAAAACAGTCCAAAAACTCATATGGAACAACAAAAAAAACCTAGAATAGCCAAAACAATTCTAGGCAAAAAAGACAACATAGGAGGGGTCTCAATGCCAGACTTCAAACTCTACTATAGCGCCATAATAACAAAGACAGCATGGTACGGGCACAAAAACAGATGTGAAGACCAATGGAATAGAAGATCCAGAAATAAAACCACATGCCTACAGTAAGCTGATATTTGACAAAGGAGCCAAAAACATACAATGGAAGAAATACAGCCTCTTCAACCACTGGTGCTGGGAAAACTGGGCAGCCACATGCAGAAAACTAAAAGTGGACCCCAGCCTATCACCATGCACCAACATCAACTCAAAATGGATTAAAGACCTGAACATCAAACCTGAATCTCTGAAACTACTGCAGGACAGAGTAGGAGAGATACTTGAACTTATAGGCACAGGTAAGAACTTCCTGAACAGAGTCCCAGGGTAACAACAACTTGGAGAGAGACTGGACAAATGGGACTACCGTAAAATAAAAAGCTTCTGCACAGCTAAAGCTATAGCAACCAAGCTTGAAAGACAACCAACTAACTGGGAAAAAATATTTACCAGCAATATATCAGACAAGGAGTTAATATCCAGTGTATACAGGGAACTCAAGAAACTAATCCCTCCCAAACCTAACAAACCAATTACTAAATGGGCAAGGGAACTAAAGAGAGACTTCTCAGATGAAGAAATAAAAATGGCAAAGAAACCCATGAGGAAATGTTCACCATCCTCGTTGTAAAGGAAATGCAAATAAAGACAACCCTGAGATACCACCTTACCCCAGTCAGAATGGCTCGCATCCTAAAGTCAGCTAACAACAAATGCTGGAGGGGATGCGGAGAAAGAGGAACCATACTACACTGCTTGTGGGAATGTACACTTATACAACCACTTTGGAAAATAGTCTGGAGGGTCCTCAGAAAGCTAAATATTGACCTCCCTTATGACCTAATCATACCACTTCTAGGCATCTATCCTGAACAACAGGAACCAGTATACAAGGACACGTGCACCTCCATGATTATTGCAGCACTGTTCACAATAGCCAGGATATGGAAACAACCCAGATGTCCCACCACAGATGAATGGATCCAAAAATCATGGTATCTATACACAATGGAATATTATGCAGCCATTAGAAAGGACAAAATAATGGCATTTGCAGGTAAATCGATGGAGCTAGAAGAAATCATGTTGAGCGAGGTAAGCGAAGTGCAAACAGACAAACAGTACTTGGTCTCCCTGATAAGTGGATGTTAAACCCAAAACGTAAGGTGATATGACAAAATTAGCAAGACTTAAGAAACAAAGGACTTCCACTCATCTGGTCGAATCACTACTAAATAACCCCATGCTGCTGATCACATATATAATATATATGTGCACACTGGAGGGAAACCAGGAGGACGACACAGAGCTAGAGGGAATCAGGGAAAATCATACAACAGTGGGACCCATCAGCTGCACTGGACATTGACCAAAATGAACTAAGCAACTCTTTGGCAGCGATGGGAGGGAGGGAACGAGTGGGAAAGAGGGAACAGCTGATGCTATGCAAAACAAAAGAAATGTACATATCACCCAATATGGAAGAAATAACTGTATTGCAAAGCTCATAGAACTCATAAATGTTATAGACCATGATAGACAATTGCCCCATGAAAGTTAGAATGTGTTTGTGACTTTAACTAAGCATCACTATCCCACAATACTGTGAAATTTGGGAAATTATGTAACCACTTAATCACAATAAAGAATTTGAAAAAAAATAAAGCCTCTGGAAAGAAAAAAGATATCTATAAACAAAGAAACAAGAGACAAAATGGCACCTCTTAATCATAAACCTACAAGATAAACCGCAAATAGCTCAAATTATTCAAGGTAAATTACTTTTCACCCTGAAATCGAATGCCCTAACAACAAATCAAATATGAGAATAAAGTAAGACATTTTTGGAAATAAGAAGTGTCAGAAATTATTTTCTATGATCCTTTCCTAAGAAAGCTATGGGAAGGGCATGAGATAACCCAGTCACAAGAAATGGGGATTTAGAACAGGAGAGAGAAGGGCAGTTCAGGATGATCACTGAATCACTGATCTGAAGAGCAATGGCCCAGGGGAACAAGGAGGGGAAGACTTCAAAGGGGATCTTTTAAGGAAAGAACAGGGCAGAAGCCAGTCACCAGATACATCTGACCAAATGGAAAATACTACCTGAGGGACTTTTCACCACTGTGGGAGAGTAGAAAAATGTGATGATAGTAAACTAGTCAGACAAAAGAGGCAAGGCAATTCTGAACCAATGGGGAAAACAGTTGTCCAAGAAATGAAAAGTGCTTCTAGTAAATGGTTTGGCAGTAAGTCACTTTGCCTGATGATAATCATAAACACCAAGTGCAGGAGTGACCAAAAACAGAACTATTATTTACTAGGAGAAATAGGGAATAGGTTGAAGATGCTGAAACCCTATGTAAAAAGCTGTTTTGTTTATTTTTTAAAATAGAAGTGAAGGAATAATAGAATAAGTAGGGTAATAGATTTTAGAAAGGCAGAGGTCAATATCAGAAGAAAAAACTCAGAAATGAAAACTACTGCTGCTGAGCAACTTTGATCATGGGATCAAAATCACAGGTATTAACAGAGTACATCTGCATTTTGGAACATTACACCATATCTCTTGGACCAATTTTTTCAGATTAGTTTTCTCATAAATGGTTGTGAGGTCCCCAAACCAAAACCCAAGTTATTCCTTCAGCTTCTAACATAAATTACGCATTTGGAACTAGCTAAGCAAGTAAGTCCCTCCTGCTCTTGGCTCTTGATCAGTAACCTTTTTTTTTTTTTTTTTGGTTGTGGAGCCTGAACTCTGGGCCTGGGCACTATCCCTCAGCTACCACTTGAGCCACAGCGCCACTTCTGGCTTTTTCTGCTTATGTGGTGCTGAGGCATCGAACCCAGGGCCTCATGCATGCTAGGCAAGCACTCTACCACTGAACCACCTTCCCAGCCCACTTGATCAGTAACCTCTTATTAAATAATAATCATAATTAATATTAAACAGAGGGCCTTCCACTTGCTAGGTAGGAAGCAAGGTTTCTACCACTTAAGCCAGTCCTTTTTGCTCCAGATTATTTTTGAGATAAGGTCTTTTTGCCTAGTGTTGGCTTTGGACCTTGATCCTCCAATCTATGGCCTAATATGACAAGCATAAACCTTCACATCTAGCTTATTAGTAGAGATAGGGTCTCGCTAACTTTTTGCCTGAGATAGCCTTGAATCAGAAATCCTATGATCTCTGCTTCCTAAGGATTACATGCAAGAGTCACCTCACCTGGCTTTCGGTAACCCTTGATTAGACCACAGACAGTGTGGATTCACTGAAGAAGCAGAGAATGTGAGTAAGCAAAAACAAGAAAATAAGTATCACAAATAAAGCACTAGTAGTATTTCAGTATAAACCCTTTCCACACTTTTCTGCATGTGTGTATTTTAAATAAAAACATTCTTAATATCTAGGATGCTTCATTCTTCATTTTTACATCATATGTCAAGGACACATTTTCTCACAATACAATTACTTGTACACCATCCTCCACTTTTTATATCTATCTTTCCCATCACCCTCAGGGTCAGTCCAGCACTTTCCCTACACTACCCGATGGACTATGGAGTTGATATCCAAGGGGATAAAAGGGGGAGATTCAACTTAAATTGTGCCTTTCAATGTTTCTTGGTAATCACAAACAGTGAGGCAACCCAGCTCATCTCAAACAAGGCCAGCAGCTGTTCGATAAGCTTTTTTAAGCAGATTTTATTTCTAGGTCTTGGGAGGAATGTGAAACACTTTAGAATTTTATTTTGGAAGTCCTACACAGCTCTGCCTTCTCAGAGCTTTAAAAAATGAACACACACACACACACACACACACACACACACACACACAGAGGTTATACACACATCGTCGCAGCACATCTATATGTGAATACACATTGTAAAAATATATTGCTCTAAATATGTCCACATTCTTTGGCTAAGGGCTATTTCCACCTCTCAGTAATAGACACACTGACAACTCAAGATCTATCACTTCAAATGGGTAATATAGATTTTTCTGGGATAAAGGGAGACTCAGATTTGGAAAGACATATGCAAAGCTTCTTCAACTTGTATAGTTTAAGATTTTTCCCCTTTTCTGTAGTAGTTACACACAAAAAGGAAGGAAGAGATGAAGGGAAAAAAATCTAGTTTCAACCATTATCATTCAAACCATGGATCCCATCATTGGTTTACAGCTCTTGGTGAGACTATAAATTCCCAGGTGAGAGTTTGCACCATGCCCTTAGCAGGGAGAAGAGTCCAGGGTGGCATCGCTGTGGCAAATATCCAGAAGAGAACACATGCTCTGCTGCATCCTGAACTGAGTGGGGGGGGGGGGGGTTGGCTGGAAACAAAACCAAGAGCTGCTGGGTACCGGATTCCTTCTCCAGGAGTAATTGCACGTGGATTCTATTCCAAAGCTTTCCCTTTGTCAGATGACAGATTCAGTGATGGAAATTTAAAAAGAACTTTTCACAAGGCTTTTGTCATACTGAAATACCTGGACTGAAAGGTGGAATTATTTTCAAAATTCTACCTCTTAGACCAGAGAGGTTAAGACTCCGGCTTCAGATTCCTACAGAGAAGAAAATGTGTGGCAGGTGAATTGCACAGTGTGCTATTGGCATTGATAATGATCCTTCGGAGGGGAGACAATGGAGGGGGCACCAGAGGGTCATAATCCACCGAGCTACACACTGCTCATAACAACACACACTATTTCCCCAGACTGACAGGTCTGGATGAGGGCTAACTAGCTGGCCCAGCAGGCTAATTTGCTGTGTGGGATTAATGCGTGAATTTAATGCTCTCCTGTTTGGTTAAGTGGTTTGCATTTCTAGATTTTTAAGCATGGCATTCAAATCCCTTCGTATGGTGATCACTTGGCCTTTCGAACTACCTTTCCTCCATTGACTCTGCCAGCCTCCAGACTTGAACAGGGTATGTTCACCTCTGCCTGCAGTATCCTACTCAAGGCCCGGATCTCCAGCAGAAGCTTAGCTTGTGTGCATGCTGACTGCCTCAACTGGTTTATACACCTCTCCAAGTAGACCATAAGCTCCTAGTGGACAGAGATGTGGACTCACGACTCACTTCTCTTCCATTAGCCTTCCCACAAAAGGACAGAACTATCCCCTAGCCAGACCTCCCCCACTGACCTCCCCCATTCCCTAACAGCGCCTCTTTTCTTTGTTTCTGTTAGATCACCCTCTTGATCCACAACCCCTTTCCCTAACACACGGACTTCTTTGTCCTTCCTCCTCTAGGGTGCTTCTAAACATTACTGTTTCCCAGATTCAATCCTGAAAGCTGCCTCTTCTCTCCTCCTCCCCCATCATCCTCTTCCTCCTCCTCCTCCTCCACCACCTTCTTCTCCTCTCTCTTTCTCCTTTTCTCTGTCTCCCCTCATTTTATCTCTCCTTCTCCAACTCCCTCTTAAAAGCCTCAAGTACTACCAGAGCTCCAAAATAGCACTGACATGTTTCCATTTCTATTTCTAACCTAGACCTTTCTTTTAAGCCAAGCCTGGGCCAATCAATCCATCAGTTAGCATTTTATGGTAGTTAGGCCAATCAGTACTTTATGACATTTATGAAAATCAGTTCATTTTTTTATGTAGACCACTAAGCTTTTCAGAGAGAGAGAGAGAGAGAGAGAGAGAGAGAGAGAGAGAGAGAGAGAGAGAGAGAGAGAGAGAGAGAGAGAGAGAGAGAAAGAGAGAGAGAGAGAGAGTCAGAGAGAGAGTCATATTCCATTCTTGTTTGGAAGTCAAGCAAGAACCTTCCATTCACAGTGGAAACTGACTAATAAATAATAGACTCTAAAGCTGTCTTGCCTGGCTGGCACTCTACCATTTAAACCATGCTTCGAGCCTTGCTTTTTGCTGGTTATCTTGGAGAAGATTTTTCTGGTTAGGCTGTCCTCAAACTACAGTCCTCTAGATCTCAGCCTCCTGAGTAACTAAAATTACAGGCAGGACTCACAAGGGCCTGGTAAAATTTTGTGTTCTCTCTCTCTCTCTCTCTCTCTCTCTCTCTTTTGTCAAGGTGATATACAGAGGGGTTACCATTATATAAGTAAGGAAATGAGTACATTTCTTGTCAAACTTGTTACCCCTTTCCTCATTTTTCTCCTCCTTTCCTTCCCCCACCCTTCCCACCCCCAAGCTGTACAGATCATTTCCAACATACTGTCTTGTGTATATCTCTGTTGCATTGGTTTTTTTGTCCCTCCATTCTGTTGTTCCCCTTCCCTTCCCTAATTCAAATGAAGGTATATACAATATCAGTGGATCAAAAATCAAATACAATGACAACAGGGGATATACTATAGAGGGAAGAACAAAAGAAACAAGAAATCATATAGTACATTAAAAACAGCAACAACAAATAAAATCCTCTTGTGTCTATGACTTGAGTTCATTTCACTTAGCATCATCTTATATGGTCCTATGTGCATAGCTATTGGGCTACTCTGCTCATCTGCTAAGATTATCCTAGACATATACTAATTATTGCAAATAAGGGAAACCATGGGAATTTTGTTCTCTTAACTGAGCAAATTAGGAAGTAATGGCCTGTCCTTGGAGTCATGAATCAAATGGTAAATGTTTTGCCTAGTAATTGTAAGGCTGAGTTCAATATTCAGCATTGAAAAAAATATAAGTGAAGAGCCAATTACATCTACCTAAGTTAGATCAGTGTCATAAGAGTTATGATCTAGAAAGACATGCAATATGGACATGATCTCTATTTGCTGAAATAAACCCAAGCAGGTGGATAGAAAGTCATCAACCAGCACAAGTTTTCTCAAATAAGTTTGCTTTACATTTCCTCAGAGAGTTTGTGACCACTGACCCTTGGTTAAAAAAAAAAAATTTCCACAAGGCTAACAAACACCTTGTTAATCAGTAAGTTAATACTCTACAGAATTGGATGATGTTTTTATAACCAACCACCCTTTTAAATTGGCTGCTTTCTCAGATTCACTGGATCTCCTTACCTATCTCTTCAAAATTAAACTAATCAATATAGCCCCACCACAAAGCCATGGTCTTTTGATTCCTTCTGACATACCAGAATATAAAATCCCTTCCAGAACCATTAGACTGACCTTTGATGGTTTCCACTAGAGGCCTGGTTCCTAAATTAAGTCTATAAATAGAATTTTTACTGCTTCAGAGAGAGGATATAAGTCAATGTGTAGGGCATTCTTCAAGTGAAGAAGACAGAATAGGGGCCAAGAGAGGAAGACATATTGAAACGATGCAACAAAAGGGAAAACGGGGTAGGGGTGAATGACGTCTGAGGTATAGATTTTCCTTTGTGCAGAATTACAGACAAGCAGCCTGATGGTGTCTTTCTCCAAAGGACAAATCAAATCAGCAATTGGTGCTAAGCAGTGTCACTCTACGGATGCTTCCAAGGGTTGTCACTTATTAAGAGATTTCAATGCTGAACACATATCCTAGCTCCCTGGAGAGTGCTTGTATAGAAGAAAAACATGGCGCTGTGGCAGTAACTCCTCTACCTCCACCCAGCTCGGGTGCTTTGTGAAATGCCTTTTGTCAGCTTCCTACTGCTCTGTGCCCCCGTGAGTCACAGCCCATAAGTCCCCTTCTCATAACGCAGCAGGGTATCACGAAGGCTACTTCCTCCCTACCCCTTTCTTTCATGTGTGCATGCATATATGTGTATACATAACAGATATATACATACTACTGAATATTAGAATAGCACTTGCCACCACTAGACCTCACCGTATCTACATTACCACAAAATAAAATTACTGCCTAGCCCATTCACCACTCATTCTTTCTTTCACTCCTGCAGGCATTGTGCCAGGTATTGTGACAAGTGTCATGGATACAACATGCCACCCTCATGAAATTTAAGAGTCCAGTGAAGGGATTAAGCAAGTTATCATATAATAATATTTCATTACAACTGTGATAGGTACAACAGTGGAAAACATGGATAAGACTCACCCACAAGGCATCATTCCAGCGACTTCTGAAGGATGAGCAGCGGTGGGAGGGGGGAGCAGGGAGAGCATCCCAGGAGATGGAAGAGCCAGGTGGGGGAGCTGAGGCTGGACAATGGACAGAAGGAAGAACCGGGCTGGGGCAGGGAGGAGCAGAAGCCCAGAGAGGCACCAAAATAAAGCTGAAGTCCTAAGAGAATGGGAGGCCACTGGAAGATTCTTTCAAGAAAGCACTCTGCTTATAGTTTATTGAGAAACACCACTTCGTGCTTAATGAATCAAAGGGAGCAAAAGTAAAAGCAGAGAGACTAATTAGAAACTATTTATCTGGAAGACCTGGCAAGAAATGAGAAGGTCTTGGATTAGGAAAACTTCAGGGCAATCAAGATGGCCTTAGAAAGCAGAATGTACCACATGTGCAGGTGGATTTCAGGGAGAGCATGGCACTCAGTTAAGAGTGCAGATATTTCAGTAGTTTGGGTCTTCATTATTCAGAGAGTTAGATGACAGTGCCAAGTATGTGGAAATAGCACTGGAGGGAGAGGAGCTGGCTGAGACCACTGGGTTGGGAGAGAGCATGAGTTCAGAATTACACATACCATGTTTGAAACACCTCTGGAACAGCTGAATGAAGAGGTGTAGAAGCCAGTTGGACCAGAAGGTTCTGCATCATGAATGAAGATCATTCTAAATGATGCAGTGTCAAACACAATGCTGCATTTCTTTCATATTTTCCAGAAAGGGATTGGATTCTACATCTGCACTGCTCAACACGGGAGCCAACAGCCACATGGGCATAATTGAAAGTAAATAAATGTTAAATGTCAGCATCTCAGTGGTAAGAGGCACGTTTGAAGTACTCCCCGTGAACAGTGGTTACTGCATGGGAGAGTCTATGGGCCATTTCTGTCATCTCAGGAAATTCTAACAATCTTATTCCAGAAGCTCAGAGGATTTCTGCTTATGATGTCCCACCTGACTAGTCTTCTGGGGAATATTCAACTATCAGCCAACCAACACCAGTAGGTCTTATTATCTTTTGAGTCTCACACAAGGTCTTCCTGTTGAAGATGAAGATACCGAAAAAGAAGGAATGACAGTCCTTGTTACTCAAATAATTGTCAATGTATCTCTTTTAAAAAAAATCTTCCACTCTACCTTAAAAACAAGTAAAGGATACATACCATGAAAAGGAATATCATGCTAAATTGTATTTATGAACTTAACATTATATAAGGGTATGTCTGTGAGGGTGTTTTTGAGTGAAATTGCCATTTGAATCAACAGACTGAGTCAAACAGATTGCCCTTTCCAGTGTGGGTGGAGCCCACCTTAGCTGTTAAAGGTCTGACTAGAAAATAAAGGCCTCTCTGTTTCGTTGTCTTTCCAGCAAGGACATAGATCTTTTGCCTTCAGACTCAGACTCGAATTTATACCATAAGTTTCCCTGAGCTTTACAGTCTGGACTTCAAATCCTCCTCATAATCACATGAGCTGATCTTCTGTATACAAAATTTATTTCTCTCTCTCCCTCTATCTCTTTCCCTCTCCCTCTCCCTCTCCCTCTCCCTCTCTGCTTCTCTCTCTCTCTCTCTCTCTCTCTCTCTCTCTCTCTCTCTCTCTCTCTCTCTCTCTCTCTCTCTCTCTCTCTCACACACACACACACACACACAATATTGGTTCTGTTTCTTTGGAAAACCCTAAACAATAATACTAAGGATGAGAGTAGGCACAGGGAGTAAGCTTACATTGTGAAAATCCTGTCAGACAACCTGAGGAAAGGAAACTAAAGTCAGATGACATGAGGTACCAATAGAGCCTTCAGTCTTTATTTGGATTGTGACCAAAAAGATGGATTCATGGAGAGAAAGAGAGAAGGAAGAAGAGTAAACTACGTAGGGAAACAATTGAACAAGGTGTGTGAGTGTGCAATGCCAGGCATTGATTGGCAAAGGAGATCAGATTCTCTTCTGAACTATGTAATAAACAAGGTAGTAGATTATTCTATGGTTCAACAGTGAATGAAGAGCTAAAGAATGAGCCCAACTTAGAAGCATCTGAGGCTAACTCAGACATGGAGGTACAGGGCCCCCAGGAGAGCTGACTCTGCATTCAGGGAGGATTTATCTAAACAGTCTGAAATACATTGTAGGCTTCTAGGATAAAAGATGAATTTTTAAAAGTTCGATAAAATATATTCTCATTGAACAAAGATGTAAACTGAACATCTTATGTGCAAAATTCAAGACATGTATCTCACACAAAATGCAAATCAAAATGACCGAGCACCTCAGTACCAACATGGCGGATGGAAGGTTCGATGAGGTAAACACAGGAGTCCTGGGCTCTGTGACAGAGCAGAGCATACGCATGCTGCATTCACAGGCTGTGTTCATTGTCTTGGTTTATTTTTAAATAAACCAAGATCATATAGCACTACTGCATTACTCCTTTAACATATTGGATTGTCAAAATTATTAATAACATAAGCTATAGCTCAAAGACCACAGACACTGCTTAACAGAATAACATCAAGTTCAAGGTTAATGTTAGACCCATCATGAAAGAACATAGAAACAAGGGCTTTAGACTTAGGTGAAGTTCAGAGATGAGTATGAAGATTAAAATCCTTAAGATACCAACTCCTATGGTTCTCTTATAAACTACAATGCCACAAAGCCATGTCCTCTTTCATTGAAATACTATTTTCAATTAGAATTCATGTACTTTTCTTGTCTGCTAATTGCTGGATACTACTGCTAAGTAAAAAACTATGTCCTTGAACATGAATACATATATTTAAATGGCTTCAAATGTGTTTTGCCATGGGCTCTGTATCCATTTTGATTTTCAAAAAAACTATCCATTTGTTCTATGACTATCTTTAAAGAAACATACACAAACATATTCTAGTTTGTTGGGGCTTATTTTTTCTTAATGTATTTGCTTTAGTTGAGTTACTGAGTAGAATTCAACTCATTAATCATTTCTCCAGTACATTTTTTTCTGTGTGTTTTATTTTCTTCCATGAAAACTGATGTTGATATATTTCATTTTAGCTACTATTTTCAGGGTTCACAGAACACTGCTCATATCCAGAAATGATCATGTCTGACAAGATCCTAATATATCATATACAATATATGATATATATTATTACATCATTTATAAGATGCAAAGTGTGCTCACTTAAACTGTGCTGTTGGAAGGAATTATCAACTGATTTCCTATGTCTGCAGGGTAGTTAAATGTTGATATAGAGTATGCAAGTTTAATCTTCAGGATGAGAAAAACCTTTGCCCTGCCAACTTTACTGACAAGAATTCATTCTGGTTTTG
Source organism: Dipodomys merriami (assembly GCF_024711535.1). Classification (NCBI taxonomy): domain Eukaryota; kingdom Metazoa; phylum Chordata; class Mammalia; order Rodentia; family Heteromyidae; genus Dipodomys; species Dipodomys merriami. Next base: position 6,590,565 of record NW_027204604.1, read on the forward strand.
GCATTCATCTCAACATAACTGATGGTTTCAAATGTATGTAATAATACAATTAAAGGAAATTAATTAAAGAAGGTATTGCATGCCACATATCGGAATTCTTTGTAGCCACTAAAGGAGATTGTTAGAAATAGATGCATTGTCTTGGAAAGGCAGTCTCAATACAACCCTATCATTGGAATAACAGCATTGTTTTAAGTATGTGAGTGTACACAGACACAGAAAATATTTAGAAGGAGGATGAACATGGTTTCTGTCAGGAAAACATTTTTCCTTTACTTTGTCTTGGTTTGGGATTTTTATATAATGAACACATATAGCTTTTATAGTACCAACATTCATTTATTTAAATAATGACTACAGAAGTCTCCAGCTCTGCTGCCTCTTGCACATAGACCTTGAACCAGCCCAGCAGACAGGGCTGATGATGGGGTGAATCCAACGGCCACTGTCCCTCCCAAGCCTCACCCACCTGGCTTGGCTGTCCCCTACTGCACAAGCAAGGATGCTGCTCACCAAACTCTCCTGGACACAAGGAGTCTCCACCAGCCTCCGGACGCCATTCTCCACCGTCACTCCCAGCCAGTTGAGCGCTGCCCAGCACCAGAGGTAGTCGTAGCTGCCGTGCCAGTAGCTCACAAAGGAGAATGTCATCGCAGTGGAGAACAGGGTCCCCAGCCGGCCATGCTTGGAACCGCCCAGTGGAATATACACATACCTGGAGAGAGAGGAGGTGTGTGATGAGCCACAATGAGAGGTGCACCTGCAACACCCTCCGTGGCGGCGTGCGCGCCCTGCGGCATGCCAACAGCAGCATTTCACACGACCCAGACACCTGCCCTGCGTCCAGCACAGGACATTTGAATTCTCCACCACAAAAGGAGTTGGCAAAAGCTCAAGCCTCCACACTTCAGGGTTTTAGGTTAAATGAACACACAGTCAAAAGAGCTCTTATTACTAGAGCAAAATAGCACTTATAGGAGGCAGGTAGAGAAGTAATGAACTTAGGCTTTCTGAAAGGGATTCACTCAACCTTGGGAAAACAATCACAGCAAGGCAATTAAGTTGCTGGCTACAATCTTCATAGCAGCTAGGTAGTATGTGATAAGTCTATTATTTAAACACAATTGCTAAGATCCCATCAAATGTGAAGGAGAAAGGAATGAGTGGTACCCTAAAAAGGGGTACTAAGGCCAGTCCCCCCAGTGTTCTGGACAAGTTGTACAGAAGAAGTAGAGAATTCATTAGTAGAGAGAAGAGCTCTATCACCGGGTGCTGGAGCCTCATAGTCATAATCCTAGTTACTCAAGAGGCTGAGATCTGAGGATCATGGTTCAAAGCCAGGCCAGGCAGAGAAGTCTGGGAGACTCTTATCTCCACTGAAATACCAAAAATAAAAAGCTAGGAGTAGAGCTGTGGCTCAAGGAGCCTTGAGCCAAAGAAACTTGGGCTCAGTGCCCAAGTTGAGCCAAAGAAACTTGGGGACAGTGCCCAGGCCCTAAGTTCAAGCCTGGCACCAAAGTGGGGGAAGGGGCAGAAGAGGAGAGAGAGAGAGAGAGAGAGAGAGAGAGAGAGAGAGAGAGAGAGAGAGAGAGAGAGAGAGAGAGAGAGAGAGAGAGAGTCCTCCATACTCCTAGGACAGCCAAATTACCACCCCAAATGAAGGCCCCATCCCAAGCATATGTTCTCCATAGCCAAGATGGCTGCCTGTTCACGCAGGGGCAAAAATGTTCTCTAGGCCCTGGAGAATATGAACATGCCTTTTCTGCATCACAGCTTTTTTTTTTTTTTTTGGTCGGTCATGGGGCTTGAGCTCAGGGCTTGGGCTATCCCTCAGCTCTTCAGCTCAAGGCGAGCACTCTACCACTTGAACCACAGCGCCATTTCTGGTTGTCTAATGCTTTATCAGAGATAAGAGTCTCACAGACTTTCCTGCCCGGGCTGGCTGTGAACTATGATCCTCAGATCTCAACCTCCTGAGTAGCTAGGATTACAGGCGTGAGCCACTGGCGCCTGGCTGCATCAGTTTTTAAAGAACCCATAGGCCATGGATTGTTGCTGGTTTCTGCTTCTTTGTCCAACCTTCTTTCCGGTCGGAAAAGTAAATTGGCATCCAAATATAAGCAAGGTGCTGGACACTATATATGGATCTTTTTAATTCCTTGAAGAACCATTTGGTTTGGACCTGCTACCTCAACATCCCAAACAGTTTAGCATGTGTCCTGATCATACAGTGTTTCAATTTTTTTTTTTTTGGAGGAGGACCCCCATAGGCAGAAAAGCCAAAGAATAAAATATAAAAACAATTGATCAGTCACAAAAAAAATTTCAACATACAGTGCAACTGACACATAAAAACAAAAACAGTACATATTCATGGGGTAAGATGTGATATTTCAACATATATAGATTATATAATGTCATCTCAAAATTCATTTCATTATGGAGAAAGCTTCCAAAAAAATTTGAAGTATATAACATCATCATTATATATACTTTGATGTAACAGTACACCAGAACATCTTATTCCTATGATTGTAATAATAATTATTTTTTTGTGTCACTATTGGGACTTGAACTCAAGGCCTGGCACTGTCCCTGAGCTTTTCTACTCAAGGCTGGTGCTCTATTACTTGAACCACAAACCCACTTCCAGCATTTTGCTGGTTAATTGGAGATAAGAGTCTCACGGACTTTCCTGCCCAGGCTGGCTTTGAACCATGATCCTCAGATATCAGCCTCCTGAATAGCTAGGACTACAGGCACCATCCACCAGCACCCAGATGATAGCAATTATTTCTTTTTTTTCCTTTTTTTTTTTCTTGCTTATGTGGTGCTGAGGAATCAAACCCAGGGCCTCAGGCATGCAAGGCAAGCGCTCTACCACTGAGCCACCTTCCCAGCCCCTGCAATTATTTCTTAAAAGTCTTCCTTGACAAAGATTCTCTCTTTTTTTCTGTGTGCCATTTCCAGAACTTGAACTCAGGGCCTGGGAGCTGTTCCTGAGCTCTTTTTGCTCAAGGCTAGCGCTCTACCACTTAAGCCACAGCTTTACTTGTAGCTTTTTTTTTTTTTTTTTTTTTTTGTAATTTATTGGAAATGAGAATCTCATGGACTTTCCTTCCTGGGGTGGTTTTGAACTTCAATCCTCAGATTTCAGCTTCCTGTGTAGCTAGTATTACAGGCCTGAGCTACCAGCTGGCACGTAGCAGATTCTCTTGTTGACTAAGTTTTGATCAGGTACCTTTAAGCCCTCTAGACATTGACCTTGAGGTGTATACTTGTTAAACCTGCATCACTCAGTTATAGCAAGAATCCTGCTTAGTCAGTTCAGGAGAAGCCAAATCCCTTGTCTGAGAGCCTTGTAACTGATCAGCCTGGCCTGCTGTCAGCAAGAATCCTGTTAGGTCTGTTTAATCAGAATCCCCCTTAACTCCAGTGTTTCCTCAAGCTGCCCTGCAGTGACCATGCCCCTTACTCCCTGGTCGCTTCCAACTTGTCCTTGTTGTATTCAGAACCAAGCCTGGTTTAATGCGGAAGTTTTGCCTTTCTTTCTTCTCTTGTTGCAACAGTTACTGCATAAAATTTGTTTTTACTATTTCAACTACTTTCCGGCTCTGCTTCTTAACATCCTTCCTTCTCAAATGCACTCCAGTTTAGAAGACAAATTATACAATCACCTTCAAAACCCTTCCCTATGGGTAAGAATACTGAAGGTAAGAAGTTAATTTACTCCCAATCTAGACAGCTGGGAAGAGAAAGGACCAAGATGCAGATCTGCCTCCATGGCTCCTAAACTCATGCTGTCTTTAAGCCTGTGGGTTAATTCTGAAAGCACTCTTTCACACTAGTCAGAAATAAGCCAGCCCCAAGGCATGTGAGAATGTAACCATTTCAAAAAGACGCGAAACAAAGGCCCAACTTTCTCTCATACAGAAACAAGACCATCCCGATAAGCAAATTAGCAAGTGGACATCAGGTGCTCATTATATATTAAAAGATGTTCCTTCTGCTACCTCACATTAATTTAGGCCTTGGGGAAATGTTTGGCATTATAGGACAGGCTGGCATACACACTGTTCCTACTATATGGGCAGGTACACCTGGCTGTGAATCAATGATCACTTAAGCTACAAGATGTGGTACAAAATAGACCAGAGTAAGTTAAGGATGTGAAGAAGAAGAAAAGACTGAGTGGAGACCAGTGGAAAATGGTTGGCTTAATGGCAAAGGAGCTTATTTTGTGAGGTCAAGAGCATGGGGTTCTCAAGGCTAAGGCAGAAGGCTAGAGGCTGCACCAAGAACAAGAGAGAGTTCAGCAATAAGCCAGAAAAGCCTGAGCACCCAGGAATATGTCTTACTTGGTATTCTGCTGCCCCCTAGAGGCTGCTTGTTTGCTAGTGTAAAAGACTCCAGCAGGGGACAAGATAGATCACAAATCTCTGCTGCGTTCTATCTGCTTGGAGGTAAAGGTAGTGGCCCAGTGATGCTAGTCACTTTAAACAATTGGTGCCCTAACCTGCTTGTACGTGTGTGTGTGTGTGTGTGTGTGTGTGTGTGTGTGTGTGTGTGTGTGTGTGTGTGTGTGTGTGACCATTTTCAATGTATAAACAATGACTGTGGTTAAAGGAAACTGAAATAATTATTTTATTCTCCTTTATTTATTTTACTTTATTTTATCTTGCTTAATACTTTCTTCCCCCCAACCTGTTTTCATATGGAGATTTTTGTTTTATGTATGTACTATGTACAAATAAGCTGTATTTATACATGTCAGCAAAACCAGCACAGAATAAAAATGCATGCCTCATTCTAATGGTACGTGATGATGGATTCCATTCTAAAAGGGCCCTGTTTTTGAGCTATGAGGAAGAAGCCATCTAGCCCCATAATGACAGAGAGAGAGACAGAGTGAGGGGGGGAGGGAAAAGGAGGGAGGGAGAACAAGCAGGCACACTATTTTAGGCATCTCCTGGAACCATGGTTCTTGCTTTGCCTTCAAAATGACAGCTGACAAAAATCTCTGAGATTCCTTTTTATTCTAGAAATTCGTATGTGGTAGGTCTCCAAGGACACAAACCTGCTGTTTTGGGTTTTTTCCCAAACCAGAAGGAGTACCATTTCCAGACTGTAAGACAAAAATTTCTTCTTCACTCTTAATCTCTAGAAGGCAGTACGTGTGTTAAGGAGAGGGAACAGGTAGGTTACTCATTCTACTAGTCTTGAATCATGTCTGCGATGAATAAAAATGGAAAGAGATCCATTTTAGAAAAGCAATCTTATAAATAAAATAAATAAATACAAAAATAAAGAAAAGCAATCTCATGGCCTCCCTTGCTGAGATGTGCTCACAGGTGAACTTGATTTCCCAATGGAAGAAAGCAATCAGCACCACCTTTTCAGAAAAGCAACAATAAAGACATTGCTTCGAGAAGAAATGTAGGGCTACATCTGCCCAAGGTTCCTACGTCTGTCCTTGCCTGGCTGGCCTGGTGGGCTCCCTGCTTGAGACGATGCTGCCTGAGACAGTGAACATCTATCCGCTTTCTCCTTCTTCATCCAAAAGCATCTCATGGATTCAACGCAACATAGCAAATCCCACTTCAGAAGGAGGATTACAGCAAATGTAGATGCTATTATTATTAGTACCCGCCACTCTTTCCCAAGTGCCTAGACCCCGATCGTTTATGCACACTACTTCCAGTCATGAGCACAGGAGATAATGAGACTTATTTTAAACAGGAGAGGTGAAATCTCAATCTCCAATGTTCTGTTACATCCTTTATCATAATGTAGCATTTCATGCCACCCTATTTTTCTCTTTATTTCATTGACTCTTCTAATTAATCAGTGTCCACAGAAACATCCACTAGTTTTTTTATATACTGAGTGGAGGTCCGTTTTAGGAAAGGAGTCTTGTATGGAAGAATAGCGCTCATTTGTGAAGGAGTTCTGTTAGCTACTGTTTAGTACCAGGGATCAGAGAATACAATGTCCATTAGTAGGCAGATGAAATTGCTACTCTCAGCTGCACAAGCAGAAGTGAGCAGGTTGGCATCCTGAAGACATGTATGTGTGTCTATATGTTGATGATGCATAATATATGCTATATATATATATGTGTGTGTGTGTGTGTGTGTATATATATATATATATATATATATATATATATATATATACTGTATATGTGTATGTATATATAGGAAGGCAGTATAAGAAGGTGGCAGGTGAGGTAGCTGCTGAGCAGGTACACAGAAGGAAAAAGACAGTCTTATACCCACCATGAAAAACAACTGCAGTGGGGGACAGGGGTAGCAATAGTCCATGTGGTAAATACTTTGCTCTTAAAATCACAATGTTCTTTTTTTTTTTTTGGCAATCGTAGAGCCTGAATTCAGGACTTGGGTGTTGTCCCTCAGTCCTTTTGCTCCAGGTTAGTGATCTACCACTTTGAGTCACAGAACCACTTCTGGTTTTCTGGTGGTTAACTGGAGAAAAGAGTCTTAAAGACTTTCCTGCCCCTGGGCTGGCTTTGAACTGTGATCCTCAGATCTCAGCCTCCTGAGTAGCTAGGGTTACAGGTGTGAGCCACTGGCGCCCACTACAATGCTACTTTTGTCCAAAGGCCTACATAATAGTTCTCTGGTTTGCCTTGCTGTCTTCAAACACTTTCCCCACAGTAATCCTAAGACCCCATGAAGGTAAGAAAATGAAGCACCTGAACACAGATGGGCGCGGCTCTCCCAGGCCTGTGGGCCTGAGAACCTGTAAGTTTCCTCTCTCCAACTACCTGATGCTTGGCCGAGTGAGGGCATGCTACCTCATCCTCTCTCCCCTGAGTCTTCTTTTCTCCACCCCTTAGCTCTCTTGACAAATTCACACAGGTGGCTGTGATAGCTCTATGATTTCAGTCCTTTCATTTTCATATCTAGAAGATAGTCCCCCAACCTTTCAGTGTACAAAATCTAGCTGGTCTTCTACCTTCTGCATGGAGGTTGAGTATTCCAATTTACTGTATAACCCACAGAGTCAATAGTAAGTGCACCAGTCTTGATGTTGTGGGTCAGACAGTAGCTGAGCCACTTACTGAACACTTATTCACAAAGGATCTGTTCTATTATGTGTCATTTCAATTAAATGGCAAGATTCTTTCAGATAGTGCTAAATATGGGATGTGGTGTGTGTGTGTGTGTGTGTGTGTGTGTGTGTGTGTGTGTGTGTGTGTGTGTGTGTGTGTGTGTGTGTGTATGTGGTATTATGGCTATGTGCCAACAGTATACCCAACAACATAATTTTCATGTACTGATTATAGCCTTTCAAACCTGTGATATATTGTCATCATTTTTGCAGACCCATTAGGAGCAATTAAGAATCAAGGGATGATTATACATTCCTACACCAATTAGTGCTGACATCTATCCTCAAAGAAAACACACACCTGTAATCCTATTTCCCCCCTAATCCAAAAGCATCTACTCTCCAAACTCCAGAATTATATTAACCCCAAGAGGTTGACTGCCTACAATGAAAGTGCTAATCCTTCACAGACTAGATAGAGTCTTTTATTTTTTGCTGCTCCTGGGACTTGAACCTGAGCCTCTCTGTGCTCAAGGCTAGTGATCTACCACTTGAGCCACTGGAACTGGTGTTGTTCCAGTTTTTCTCTGAGTAGTTTGTTGGAGATAAGAATCTCAGGGACTTTCCTGCCCAGGCTGGCTTTGAACCACAATCCTCAGATCTCACCCTCCTGAGTAGCTAGGATTATAGATGTAAGCCACTGGTGCCTGGCTTAGATAGATTCTTTAGCAGCTCAGAAAGCCAAGAGTTAAAGCTGGTGGTGAACTCTGGAAAATAGTACAGTCCTCAAAAGACTAAAAATAGAGCTCCCCTATGACCCAGCAATCCCACTCCTGGGCATTTACCCAAATGACCACAAACAAGACCACACTAAAGCTAACAGCACAACCATGTTCATTATAGTATTATTTACCATAGCTAAGATATGGAACCAACCCAGATGCCCCTCAGTAGATGAATGGATCAAGAAACTATGGTATATATACACAATGGAATTCTATGCTTACATCAGAAAGAATGATATTGCCCCATTCGTAAGGAAATGGAAAGACTTAAGTTATATTAAGTGAAGATAGACAGACCCAAAGATACATAGGCTGAATGTGTTCCCTCATTTGTAATAACTAGAATATGTCTGTGATATTCTTAGTAGAGGATTACAGTAGCTCAATAGCTAGGTATATATGACCATATAAAGTGAAGCGTATCAAAATAAACTCCAAGACATGGAAATAAGAGGTTTTTATACTGTACTGTTTGCAGTTATTTCTTTGCTCTTTCTTTTTCTCCCTTTGGTTTACCCCCTGTTGTCACAAAAAATTTTTTATTTCTGTACCCTTTTCTTGTATATAAATTTATCTGATTTGAAGAGGGGAAGGGGAATCACAGAAATGGTGGGACAAAGGGCGAACCAATACAAAAGCGATACTTACTAGACACTATGTTGGAAATGAACTTTACAACTTGGGAGGAAGGTTGCCGCAGGGAGAAGAGGGAGAAATTGAGGGAGGGGGTAACACTATTCAAAAAGAACTGTACTCAGTACCTTACTTATGTAACTGTGACCCCTCTGTATATCACCTTTATAATAATGAAAAAAACAGAAAGAACTATTGAAAAGGGGAAAAAAGCTAGTAGTGAGGGAACCTCACTTGGCTTCCCCTGGATTCTGAGAGACGCACCTGCTCAGATTCCTTAACAGAGCTCACTGTAGTCTCTGTTCCCGTGGACAGTGGATTCCCTTGGCCCAACCCTGCTTCTGGCTTTAGCTTGGACCCATATTTTATTGTTCTTCTTCAGCCAATGAAGTAAGACCCATCACCCAAATCTCCATCCTATGGTTATTAAAGGCCTGGTATTTATTTCACACAAAAGAAGCTTACAAAAAGTTTTCAAGGGAAGATGTACATAGAAAAGGAAATAAGATAATTTACTTTTAATATTGTTCTGTCCAATTCAGATCAAATGGAATTTTAATAAGTAAAAAGCAGCAGTTGGTTAATGACCAACCACAGACTTGATCATTTCCAAAAGAGACATCTACTTCCAAAGCAGAGGAAACATTTTGAGCTGAGCTAATTCTTAGCTCCTTTACTGAATGAAGTCGTTTTTTGTTTCATATGTAACTCTGAAAGGTTACCTATTATGAATTCTATGTTCTGTTTGGCCACAAAGCAATGAGGAAACTCTTCAATAAAAATTACACTCAAGCTGTGCTTACTCTACATGTATGTAAGTATCTATGTTCTTATAATTAGATGCTCATATTTTTTTGTTGGTTGTGGGGCTTGAACTCAGGGCCTAGGTGCTGTCCCTGAGCCTCTTTGTGCCCAAGTGCACTACCACTTAAGCCACAGCCATAGATAGCTCCACTTCTGGTTTTTGAGTAATTAATTGGAGATAAGAGCCTCATGGGGACTTTTCTCCCCAGGATGGCTTTGAGCTGTGATCCTCAGATCTCAGCCTCCTGAGGATAGGATTATGCGTGTAAGCTACTGGCTCCCAGCTAGATGCTTATATTTAAATATTTAAAAAAAAATTTTACTCCACAAAGCTAGCAGCTCAGTGGACTGAAGTACTGTGCTGATCAATTCAAACCTGTAGCTTCAAGCCTAGAGAAAGCTTCCCACCTTCATAGCCCTAACCCCAAAGCTAAGCACCCCACCGCTCTATCCTTGTCACTGCAGGAATGGCTAAAAGGTTAGGAATGACCTCATCCAATTGTCTTCGCTTACAGAACACAGGGCAAGAAAGAGGGTGATGCCTAGAAGTCACAAGACATGGCATTGGTTCTCTGCACCACTTAATTCATCTCCTAATTAAGCTTGTCCAGCGTCTGCTTCACTTAGTCTTTTCATGATGGATACACTGGGATGAACACCACCTTCCCTGAGTATGAGCTCCTGTGACAAGCAAATGAGATCATGGGTGTGTGAGGACTCTGTTTTTCTTTTTTCTAAGTACAGCAAGATATATTTAGCGTAAGGTCTGCTCTCTAAATGTAATTTCCTTTATTTGTGTGCCAATATTGGGTTTTGAACTCAGAGGCCCATGCTCTTGCTCAGCTCTTTCACTCACAGTGGCCATCTACCACTAGAGTCATACCTCCACAATGGGTTTTTTGTTGGTTCAATGGAGAAAACTTTTTCTCGGCTTTGTTTGTCCAGGCTAGCTCTGAACTCCTATCTTCAGATCTCAGGCTCCTGAGTAGCTAGAATTATAGACATGAGCCACTGGGCTTTTTATGCCCAATTTTAAGTGCCTGGACACAGCATGGTGAACTACAGGTACAGTGATGATGCACAGTAGATCTCTAAAGTCCTTCATCTTGCATAACTGATGGTTTGCACTTACCTACACTTTAGTTAGCAACACTTCCTATCTCTCCTCTCCCAGTCTTTGGCAACCATTCTGTTCTTCATTTCTAAGCATTTAACTGTTCTAGATTTCTTTTGTAAATGGAACAGTGCATTATTTTTCAGTGACTGGTTCCTTTCATATAGCATAATGCTCACCAGGTTTATCTACATTGTTGCAACTAATAGAATCTCATGCATATGAAAGAAAAGCTCCTTATTTACTTATATAAGGGACCAATGGTAGCATATTTGCATTCAGGAAAAACCTGGTTAATGGTTATGATGACAAAAATAAAGAAATAAAGCTAAAACCAAAGGGATACAACAAAGCTTTTGGAGCCCTCAAGTATGTTTATTAGGCAGATGGTTTCACGATTGTATGCATTTGGCCACTCACCAAATTATACACATTAATCTACGCGATGTTAAATAATCAATTGCCTCATGAAGCTGTTTTTAAACAGTGCCATTATCACAATTATTAGCATTCCTGTGTCTTTCATAAGCATTTGAAGTTATAAAGAACTGTAGATATCTGTGTTGCTGTTTTTGTTTGCTTTTGTTTTGGGTGGTACTACGTTTAAACTCAGCTCCCCGTTTGCCAGGCAGATGCGCTACCACTTGAGCCATACCTCTAAGCTTTCTTTTCTTATTATTTTTGAGAAAGGTTCTCGTTTTCTGCCTGGATTAGTCTGGGCTGAAGTCTTCCTATTTACTCTTTCACGTAGGTGGGAATGACAGATGTGTAGTTTGTTTGTTTATCTATTGAGATGGGAGTTTTCAGAAATGTTTGCCTAGGTTGGTCTTAAACTGCCGTTCTTCCCATCTCCACCTCCTAAGTAGCTAGGATTACAGATGTGAGCCACCAGCACCTCACCTGGAAAACTTTTTTAAACACCATTATCCTTATAAGTGCTTTTAGTATCCTCTTTTGAATGATGTTGATGATAGCAGTAGCCCATCACACTATGGAGGCGAGGATGTGTTGGGGAGTTAGGGTCCCGCAGCCTGAATCATGCCCTGGCTCATCTCCAACATTCTGCCATCAGATTGTCTCAGCACAAGTCAGCTGACCATGTGTCTTCCTGGTAATGAGCCACTGCTGTGAGGACAGGCCTTAAGCAAATCCATATATACAACGTTATTTATTTTACCAGTTTTAAGCAACCTAAGAATGCTCAGGACGGTGAGTGTCTGGGTGGCATGTGAGTCTTTGTAAAATAACCTTCACACTTGAGATTCCAAAGCAAAACAACAAACAATGCTTTTGAAGGGGACATCTTTAGAATGAGCCTTGTGTACAGTCCCATGAGCCAATGAACACCAGGACCTCAGATGCACGATCACACTCACTGGGGCTTCTAAACCTCTCCTTCTGCTTGAGAGCACATAGAGCCCTCAGCGATCCCCAGGGCTCCTTGGTCCAAGGCTATTTGGGGGCTATAAATAAACACTATACCAAGCAGATTCTTTGGAGGTTTGAGTGAAGGAGACAGAAAGGGAGTGTATACCCTATAGTGCGGTGGAGCTGAGTCAAATCGCTAATAAAAAGGTCCTCAAAGACTCAGTTTAATAACCACTGAGATTTCCTGGCTGCCTGCCTGTCTTCCCACCTTCCTCCCTGGAGGATGTTAAAAAGCACTTATAAGCTGCTTTAGGCCACATAAAAGGGGGTAGTCTATCAAAATCCCGAAGTAAAGGGACAAATCCAGATGTATGTATATAGCAAAGGGACACATGATTTCCCCCACACACACACACACACTTTGTAGTCAGAGGGGGACAGCGGAGGGGAAGACTGCATCCTCCTGCCTCTGCCACATTTCCTGACCTTAGTTCCATCAACACATCTCAAATCTGAGCAGCGCTTGCACATGGGTCCTCTCTCATTAGCAATTACACTATTTGTTCCTTGTGGCCGTTGCCCTCCCTTCTCTACCTCCCTGCCACATCTCACTCTGTGCCACCCCTGCCGGTCCGCATCTCCATACTCATCTATCATGGCTCCTAGGGAAATGTCCTCTATAAAGTGAACTTGTAAACCGGCATGTTACTGTGCTGCTAGAATGCCCTGGGGGTCTCTAGAAGAAAGTGTTCTGAAGACAAGTGCAATAAAGACATGCTGAGTTGACTACCAAGGCATTTTATCCTCCATCTGAGTTTATGGGGCAATAACTCAGACAGCTCTGCTAAAAGGGGCCCTTCAAAGCCAGGGCCCATGGCCTTGACAAGTATAGACCCCAGAAAATCCAGCCAATTGTCAGTCAGGAAACCACAATGACAACCAAAAGAACAGCTGAGATCTACAACCAGAAGAAAAAGAGGAGGAAGTGGATAGTCTGAAATGGTAGTTGAATATTTCCTTTTTTATTTTTTTTTTACCATGACTGCATTGTATCCTAAATTAAAGCTTATCAACCTGGCTTTATCAGACACGTTCTCCAACTGGCTGTCTCCTTTGCCACCAGATCCATCTTAGAAGTCACCAAAATAGAGTCACCTCTCTAGCTAACTTCATTCCTGAGCAGGTCTGGGCCCTCTAATTATGCCCCCAACCCTCTGGCCATGGAAAGCCACTGGTTGGCTTTTGTATGATTTGATATTTCAAAGCAGCCTCCATATTCACTTGAAGCGGTATTTCCTCGGTCAATCTCATCCTTTGATTCTTTATCTCTTTGGGATCTGAGTGCTCAACTCAGCCTAAATAATTTCTTTGGACTCAATGTCCTATGCTTTATTGCTTCTGATCTATTGCTTCAGGTCTTAGAACAAGTACTATTCCATGTCTCATATGGAGATAGCAGAGAATGATCATCTTTGTAACCTTCGTCTTTGCATTTCCTCCAGAGTTTAAGGGTCTTCTTTCAGGGGTCTAATTTCAAGGGTCTTCTTTCCTCTGCTGCTTTTTTCTTGCTCCTCCTCATGGTTTTTTTTTCCTTCTGATTCATTTTCATTTCCTTTCTCTGTCATTCTCTGTAAACAAAAGATGACTCTAACTAGAAACTGTGGCTTCATAAGTAAATGTCATTGTTCACGCCTGCTGCCACCAGCTTCTCCTCTGAAAGTGCCGTGGGGTTTGGAAAGTAATATTTACAAAGTCAGACTAAGACAGATACCAATAAGAAATGCCCTGAGCAAGGAGGATAGCCAGCAGGGACTAAGAGGAGCTAGGGACCTGCGAACCCTAACCACCCCAAGGAAGCTTCCAGAATTACCAAAAGGAAGGGCTAACCAAGAAAAGCAAAACTACAAAGCTAAATATCTTTAAAATTAAAGCCTTCAAGTTCGGATAGTTAAGACATTATGACTTTAACTTCACAAGCCTTAAATCCCTATTAAATACTGCAGGAGGGGAAGCTTCTAATAAGCTGACAGGAATGTGCTTGAATCTTTGCTGGATCGCGTAGATTATGCTTTCAAACAAAAATCTACTCTTCCGCTATCTATGTCATACCCAACCTTACCATGTTTGTTGATCAACACAATGATGCAGGATTAGAATCATTATTGGAAAAGAACACATTACACACAGCAAATAAAAGCCCGTATAGACACATCCACACACTTTTTAGTGTCTTGGAACATAGAGAAGGATGAACGTAGGAACAGGGAAGCTCCGGTCACAGACTTCAGGAACGGTCACTTTCCTAGGTTTTGATTTCCCACCGGTGAGTAATTGAAAGCGAGAACTAGGAAATGAATCTCTAGAAAGGTTTCTATTTGCAAGCTAGCATAAATCCTCTTTCAGGTTTATGATCTATCACAGCACTATGTTGTTTTGTTACTGGTTTCTATTAAAGTAGAGGATCTGTCTTCCTTAATTGATTTTCAGGACATGGAGCACCTGAAACATTAGTTAATGTTCCCAATTTCCCTAATTTCCCATCCCTCAGCAGCCATGAGTTTGCCTCTGTTCTTTTAACTAAAGTTAAAGTGCACAGTGAAGTGTGGAATGCACGGGGAAGAAGTTACTTAGTACCTATAGGACATCTTGCCTAATGTGACAAACTTGCTCCTATTAGTAACTTCTACACCATTTCTAATATATGTGCTGTTATTTCCATTTCCATTTCCATTCTGGCCTTTCTTAAAGAGCACCTTAGTAATGAACTTGCTCATCTTGGGTAGCCAAAGAGGAGGTTCAATAGCCAGAAAGTGAGGACAGTGGAAGAAAATGCTAGCAGCTATCATACAAGCACCAATTTCAAAATACTGCCATTCAAATCTGCCTTCAGGAAGAAGGAAAATAAAGGTCTTGGGAGCTGAAGTGATTTTCAAAAAACTAATCCAAGTGTAATGGTTGCTGGTGGCAATAATGAGGCCATTCTGTATCTGGACTGAAATCAGTACTCTGACAAATCAGCTTTGACAGAGCTGTTTCAACTGCCTCTCGTTTATCATAATTAGGATTCACACTCCCTATCAGAGATGATACCTTTTAAAGCTGAGCACTGGAAGGGAAAACTGATAAGGCCTGAGTTTGGGCATGAATGACAATAAATCTGCAAGAGTGTCCAACACACTATGCCAGTGCAGCAGTTCCGGAAACAAAACAAGACTACCATCCCATTCTCGGGAAACAATAGCCTGGTAAGCAGTTTTCCCTTAATGCAATCAGAGCTTCCCAGATGAGGCTGTCTATTTTTTTTAATCCCATGGTAACTGAATGGACTCTTGAGTGTGCATTAGAGATTAATATTTTAAGAGCTGACATTCTAAGGATGACATTATGTGTGTTACCAAGGTACAGTCTTCTGTAGATTAAAAATGCTACCACCACCCATGCAGTAAGTACTAAGAAAGCCCAACATATCAGCCATAGAGCTAGATATTGACATGGTAGTCCATTCTGGGCAGTAGCTACTTCCTGGGGACTGGGAAAAGAAGTGAGGCTACTGATAGCATTACAGATGCTCCCAAGGCTACTTCTCAAGGGGAGTCTAGGGGAAGAGGAAAGCTTCCGCGGCTGCAGAGTACTTATCTCTGAGAAAAGCAGGCAGAGAGGATGAGAGATAACCCCTTAGTCCCCACTTACAGGTGGTTAACTGTCTGCAGATATATGGTTATCATCATGTCTTACATAATTGAGGCCTCAAGAGCATTAATTAGGTAACCTCTCCTATGGCCTGATCACTGAAATTCATGCTACCCTCGCTCCTCAGCAATGAGTCTGCTTGAAGAACAGAAATCTCCATGGATATCAAGGATGACTCCCAACTATTGTTGGTGAAAGGTGTCCTTGGCCCAATGTCCATTCTCCTGCCCCCTCCACAGACAATCCTAGGTGGTACCTCTGTGGTTTGTACTCTCTTAACAGGACCACTCCTGGGCCATTGCTGCAGAAAATTCAGTGGTCCCTCTAGCCTCCCCTGCTGAAGCTACAAGTTCAGGTCTATACTGCATGATGTCATATTCTTGAAGAAAGCTTACATTAGGCTCTTTGGAGAACCCTGGCCCAAAGTCCCCTCCTCCCTCACCAAATATCAGTTTGAGTGCAGCAGTAGTGTTTGGCAAAAGACTTAGATATTCCATGGCTTTAAATGAGCTCAAGTACTTCCTACTGATGAGCTTCCAAAGTGGTAGGCAGGCTAGAATTAAACATTACTCCTTTCTGGCAGTGCTCAAGGTAAAATGTCTCCCTTTCAGGGCACAAGTTTCTAGAATCAAAGTGCATGAAATCAAATGGTGATTCCAACTTGCACCCATATTACTGCATCACATAACTTTACAGCAAGTGGCCACTAGAATTAGGTCAAGGAACTCCCAGATCACGTGTATATGTATGTGTGCTTGTAACAGAAATGTGACTATAAAAACCATACTGAAACATGGAAGTTTTGTGATTGGTGGTGGTGGTTTGTTTTTGCTTTGTATTTTTTGGGGGGGAAGCAAAGAGTGGCACAGAAAGGGAGGGAGGGAGGGTGAACAAATGCAGTTGTGCTATTCAGTAGGAATATTCATTATGTGAGAAATGAGTTATGTAACGTGTGGGCAAGGAACAGCAAAGGGAAGGGGATATATTGTTCAAAGAAACAAATGTACTCGTTTCCTGACTCTTGAAATGGTAACCCTTCTGTATGGCACCTTAATAATAACAACAAATTATATATATATATATATATATATATATATATTAATTGTGCACACATGCGCGCGTGCACACACACACACACACACGCACACTGAGTACTCATCACTTGGATAGTTGAAGTAGAATAATGGACACAGGAATGATAAGACTAGGGTAAATAAACACCTTGGGCTTACCAGGACCACAGTCCTGAGGTACACTAGATATCCTAAGGTACCATTTTAAAAAAGGAATTAGAGCAAACTAAAATTTAGCTTAGAAATGCAGAAAATATATTATGTCCTGGAGGTGTGTAGGCAAGGAAGAGGGTTATGAGATGGGGTGGAATTCATAGAGAAAGCAAAGCAGGGAAGAACTCTATTTTGACCTCATTGGCTAGTTGCCATCAATCCCAATGTAACTCTAATAACACTGACAAACCTATAAAGCCAATGTCAGAGAAGAAAGATTACCATTGCCTTCCTGTGCCCTTGGAATCATTCAAGAAAAACCAGTCATAAAAGTTAACAAGCTTTTAAAAAGTGCAATGAAACAGTACACTTTGGAAAATACAACTGGTAGATTAAAAGGAGATGTTTGAGCACATGACAGAGAAATACAATAGAATTTGTTAATGAAACAAGGACACACAGGATACCAAAATGGTTCCAGGATTGAGCATGACTCCACAGGCAGGGCCCTGGGCATGAGGTTTGAACCCCACCTCCATAAAGGACATATATTTATGATTTATGCCAAACTCACATACACAGTCTCATAGGATTATATATGATCAAATAAGGCTGAAGGGGTCAACAATATTTAAGCAATCAAATATTAGGAATAGTATTATGTATAATAAGCAGGAAATCAATTGCCATTGAGTTCAATGTTTTGTCTAGTAAAATGGAAGTGAGAAAGCACTGACTCTTTACTGGAAGCCAGACACTGGGCTAAACATTTTACAGGTGTCATTCAATTTGCAAAACTACCCTGAGAATTTCCCTCAAGTTTGCTGATGAGGAAAATAAAGTTTGTACTTCCCTAATTGAAGAGCTGGCAGACCTATTCTACATCACAGCAGACAGCAGGACTTGGACTGGCTGGTGGAAATTACAGTGAAGTACATTCCCTTTAATCTGACATGTCTCTGAATAGAAGAGGCTGAACAGATAATAAGGGAGTGGTAACTGAGATTCATGTTCGTCTGATTCTAAAACACTCTTTTCTCTGGGTCTCGTTTCCCTGTAATACTGATGAATGATAGGTAAGACAGGTCTAACACTAAAATGACAGTTACTATTTAGCTTTTCAGCTCCTTAAATATCTACTAAGTGTCTAGGAAATGCTAATCACCATGTTTAGGGTTTTACCTGGTTTTTTATTTGATTCACATGGTTCTTCAGCAACATTTAATACTTCCAGAGTCCTGTTTGGGAGCCTCAATTATAATAGCAGAAAAGCACGGTAACTTTAGATAATAAAGTTCCCAGTTCTCTAGAAGATGACAAAATCATCTTCACTCATAAATCAGATAGAACTTGTAACATCATCACATGGAGAGGCCAAGACTTTGTGCCCTATTATTGGCGCAGGGAAAAACTAGAAATGAAAAGGATCTGCCAGGCCATTTAGGCATACGGACCTCTATACTTTGCCCACACCAAGATTCATCCAGCCTGTACCTCACAACCCTCATCTCATACTTTTAAACAACTTAGACAGAAGAGAACATGCCACCCCATCCCTTTCATAGGCCAGTCCTGGTACATTTCCTTGAAGCATCGTGAAACAAGTCATAACTCATTGTTGCTAACCTGTCAAACATCAAACATCAAACATCTTTCTCCAAAGGCCCATTGTGGGAGCAAGGCCTGTTATGTAACTTCCATTTCTCTGTCCATTATTTTACACCTAACTCCAAATCTCCAAATGGTCACATTTTTTTTTCTAGATACTTCCTTTGAGATTGGGCTCTCTAAAGTGTACTGAACATTAATGGAACAACATGAATAATGAACAGGTTAGGAATATCACTTTTCCCCTAACTGTATACTCACACCATCAACAGATATTTTCTGTTATCTTTTTACCTTTTGGAGGGCAGTATCGGGGTTTGAACTCAGGGTCTTGCCCTTGCTATCCAGGTCCTCTACCACCTGAGCTATGCCTATCAGACCTTTTGGTTCTTATAATCTTTTGAGTAGGGTCTCATGTTTATGTCTGGGCCAACCTAAATCTGATCCTTCTATTTATGCAGGGGGGGAAAGTGTACACTGTTAATACTTTACTAAGCACTGGATTTACTCAAGGACTTGTCAGACAAGATTGCCCTTGTGGAACTTACATTATACTTCTTACTGAAGAAGCCAAGGGGAACATTTGTTTGGGGACAGACTTACCCCATACCAAAACGTGTACCAACGTCTTTTCTGAGAAAATCAAAACTATCACCATCTTCCCTAACTATGTAAAACTTTATCTCCATCAGTACCTAGTCCCCCAGTAGAAAAGATAGCCTTTCTATGATTAAGGCTGACTCTGTTCTCCAGCCCTAGCCTCCCTGCCTCCTGTGGGACCATGTTCCATGGAATGGGTGTCTCATTTCTTCCATCATATCATTATCTACCTTCACTTCCTGCATAGAGGCATCTTCCAGCCTTTCTCATTTCATAAACACATTTCTTTAAGCCCACAACTTCTTCCAGCCTCAATCCTAACTCTTTTGTTCCTAAGACAAGTACTTCAAGATCCTGGCAGGGAGGCTACCCAGTTCTCTGTATCTCCCCTTCCAGTCACTTCTTAACCTGTTGCTGTCTGACTTCTCCTCTCCCTTACATTTCAACAACATTTGTCAATGTTATCAATGACCTCCATATTGCCACAGACAATAGACACACATCTTGTGTCCTCCTCTTATTTGTCTTATCTATTACATTTTTTTCATCAACTGTGCCTTGCATTTTCCTTTTTGATAATCTCTACTCTATGTCTTACCACTAAAGGACAACTCAATTTAGAAGCACATTGTATTAAAACTCCAAAAATAACTATCTTTTGTATATGTTCTTTCTGCTTTTTTCTTCTATAAATACATAGAGACACAGTGTTTGTAAGAACAGCATCACACATAGGATGTATACAATCTATCTACTCTATCACCAACATCATTTCCCATCTCCACCTCAGTTATTCATATGCTATTCTCCCTTGGCACCAATGGAACCATTCTCTTTATTTTCTTTTCTCTTGCATAACAACTATTGCTTGAAAGTCTCCACTATGAGATTATTGTTTTCTGGCTAATTAAAAAAAAATACTACCCAGGGTTCTGTCACTCACCTTCCAGGTACCCATACCAGGAATCCATATCAGTATATTAACAAGGTGCTCATTGCCGTGTAGGTTCACCTGGTGACAAAGAATGCACTAAAGAGGAGTCTTCCAAGTTACAAGCCTTCGAACCCATTAGTGACAACTTGATAGCATAGGGAACAAATAAAAACTTTACAGTACCCTCTCCTCACTACTTCTCGATGAGAAGTCATTGGGCCTAGGTTGACTCCAACACAGCATTTCCTAAGGATACCCCATGTACCACACACATATCAGCTGCCTAACCTCCAACCCACACAGGCCTGGCCTTGAGAATAAACGGCAACTTTCTGAACGGATTGACAACCTCTTTCCCACATGTTGTTTTGGAGGTATGAAGAAAGGAGAGAGGTTGTTCACTCAGAAATGAAAATGTTTTTGTCACCTTGCTAACACCTGTAAGTTCTTCCAACGAGGAACCCCCCAAAATGGGCTGAAAAGCGGAAGGACCAAGGTTGGTTATGAAGCCTATTTCCTTACCCTGGGTAGCACATTTTTCGTTTCTTTTCCTTACCAGTGCTCTGACTAGAATGACTAAAACTATAAATCACTCAAGACAATAGAAACAGGTAAACGTCTGATCTTTGAGACCTCTTACGTCCTTTGTTTAAAAAAAAAGTAACAAAAGGAGTAGCACCAGTAGGAGTAGCCACCAAGAACTCTGTGCCCACACTTTGTGGCAGAAGAAAGTCACCAGCTTTACAGTGAAGGTTTTGTATTCCAATTCCTTCTGTAACTCAAAGGAACACTGACACCACTATGCTTTGTGAAGCACATTTTAGATTCATTCAGTTCTTATCTATCCGTCCATCATTTGTTGGATATCTTGTAGTACAAGGCTCTCTGCTCCATGTTATGAGAGATTCAAACCATAGTGAGAAGAAAAATCTCCTAAACTAGGAATAACAGCCAATCTCACTGCTAAGAAAAGATCCCTACAAGGATCTCAGTCCTTGTAAAGTGCAACCATTTTTCCAGATGTGGGTAAAAGCTAAGAAAGGAAAGATGCTGTTTTGAGCCTCTTAGGAAAACTGCCCAAATGCCCACAGGAAAAGAGTCTAGTGTCATCCAACCTGTTTCATTCACATATTCCTAACCACCCAGATAACCAGCCATATGTATTATCCACCCTTTCTCTATAAACAAATAGCTGACCTCATTTGCTGCCCAGAAAGGAGACACTCATGATGGGTTATGCTATTGGAAAGTCAGTGTACCTATCACCCTCCATCACTGTGCACAGCAAAAGAAGACAAGAAACAAAGTGCAGTGATAGTGATAGGCAAGCCTATTAAGAAAGGAGTGGGAACAGAAAGATTTACACATGGCATGATGTTATGGAAAGATGGTTCTCAGATCATCTTCAGCCATGCGTACAGACTAAAGCTCTTGGTTTCAATAAAGGAAAAGCAGGGGCAGAGAGCAAAGGTACATACATGTGTGTGTGCACATGCACACACACGTGTGTGTGTGTGTGTGTGTGTGTGTGTGTGTGTGTGTGTGTGTGTGTGTGTGTGTGTGTGTGTGTGTGTATTCCCAGTGACCCCAGGTATGGCCTGGCTGGTCAATTATCAGAAAAGATGTTATGACTGTCCCCACATGGGAAGAGCCATCACTTGACCAATTCTAAGAAAATGGATCAGAAGACCACCCCTAATGCCACTCCTGACTACGTCTAAACATGCCTGTGACTTGGAGACGTGCACACCTTGTCATCCTCTTCCCCAAGTTCTCCATGTTTAACTAAAGCTTTAGATGGATGAAAATGGGCTGAAATACTATTTCCCCTGGTATGCTTATACCATGTTAATAAACCTCCTTTCTCTACCCTTTGCCAGGTCATTTTGGGGTACCATGGTTGGACCAACAGGGGAAATTCCTGGAGTCTGCAACTCTGGCTTCATTATGAACATCTTTTTTCTGTATTGCTTATTCAGCAAGTCACCAAGGGCATTTCATTCCTTGAATAAACTCTCTTCTCAAAGTTAGTCCTAGCAACATCCAGCCTCCCTCCTGAAACCTCTTCCTCCTCTTGAGCCTCTCATCCCACTGGGCCTTCTTCATGGTGGGACACTTCACAGGCATGAATTTGAGTCTCATCCCCCAATCTCTATAACCACAAAGCCACATTCCTTCACTTAACTTTCAGCATCTCCCATCTTTGAGATGTTTTCCAGTGGCTTTGAATGGTGCTGAATTTTATCTACTTACTTTCCCAGAAAAAACCATACTCGTTTGTGAATAGCTGGTTCCGTGAGAGGTATGATCCATCAATTGTTATTCTTGGGCAAATGATCTGAAGTGGGATGTCATATTCTTGGCCTCGTTAATACCAGTCTACAACACAAATTCAACCTTATCTATCAACCCACAGTCAGTCAAAAAGGCAAGAAAACCAAGCTGTCATGTTAGACTTTCTCCTTAGAGAGCTTGGGCCAGTCTGGGCTTGCATGGAAGGAAGGAAAAATGTTTGGAGCCAGAATGTGATGAAAGAAAAATAACAGCACCATATGTTGGCAGGGTAGCAGGATGGATATGTATGACATGTTTATACATTCAAGCACCTAACACATCTGGGTTTCAACCAGAGCTAGACATGGTGGTATGTAAAAGAGGTACAGCCCATTGTCTTCATGTGGCTGATATTCTAAAGACTCAACTCATATTGCAAAGGTTCTGCTTGCTTGGAGAAGACACTGGAGGCCAGACAGCCCAGAATAACACTGGTTGTGGCTGCCAGGACAGTGGCTTGCACACCTCCTCCAGATCCCTCCTGAGGAGTAGGTGAGAAAAGGGAGAAGACCACATAGAAGGTAGACCAATCCTTCTGCAGACCTCAGCTCTGACTCTTCACACAACGCCTTTGCAAATAAAAATGGACATTTCCAGGAACGAAAAAAGCAAAGGCAGGAGATACTGGGCGAACAAAGAGAGCTTCTCTGGAAAAACAAGGACTCTAAACATCTACATTAATAAGCAACTTTATTGGTAGGAAGCAATTCCAATCAATACTAATCAAGCTCAGCTGGCCCACTTTTCCTCCCAGGGTTTAATAACCTTCCCAGCCCTTATTTGATTAGAGTCCATACATATGCATACTAATGAAGTTGCCAGCTCAGAATTCACCTCTAGGCTTCTGAAAGGGACCAATGGGCACGATTTCGCTTCTCGAGTGTCTGTCAAACTAATATATATCAGGCTTCAGTCATTCATTTGATTGATTGATTCTTTCCTCTCTGAGGTTCCAGCCCACGTGTTTGATGGCTCCACACGGCTGAATCCTGTTGTCTAATGGTCATGAGGCCTGTGTGAAAAGAAAGGCTGGTCTGAAATAACACACACTCCCCTGTGAACTTCTCTTCTTCCAACTGTGACTTAATGACGCTTCTCATCACATCTCCCTAACTGCTCCCAGCTATTCTATGTCATTACCTCTCTCCCCAGGGATTCCCACTCATGTGTGGCCACTCGCTTAGCAGGATGAATGTCTAACTCTGGACATTTCAGTCCTGTTTTTCCCACAACTCCAATCTCACTCATGGATTAAGACTCTGCTTCTTACTGCCACCAGCTTGACGGGATCTGTTGCATAATCCACTGGCTTGGGGAGGAGGGAGACAAGCTCCTTAGGCCTGTTTCTTCTTTGCATCCCTCTGAACTTTCTTCTGATGTCAGGGCAGACAAAACAGGGACGGCAGAGGGGTTCTCAGGTTAGCGATTATGGCAAGGAGCTAGCTTCTTTCTCTGGGGTAACTGTCAATTTTTCTTTGTGGTAAAAGGTTCCAAATGTGAGCATTGCTGTTGTCCTATTGTTTTGTTTGTTTGGGGGATTTTGGCAATACGAGGGTTGAACTTAGGCTTTGTGCTTGCTAGGCATTTGTTCTACTAGTTGAGTCATACTTCTAGCCCATTTTGCCTTAGTCATTCTTTAGGTAGGGTCTTGTGCTTTTTTTTTTTTTTTTTTGTCCTGGTTGGCTTTGGATCTCAGTCCTCTTACCTACACCTCCTATAGCTGGAATTACAGACAAATGCCAACATACCCAGCTTGCTCTTTTACACAGATTCACACTAATTTTTGTTTGTTTGTTTGTTATTTGCCCAGACTGATGTTGAACTTCAATCCTGTAATCGCTTCCTAAGTAGCTGGGGTATCAGGCATGAACCACTGCATCCAGCTCAAAATGCAAGAGTTTTGAGGGAAGCTTTTATTGGTTTGCAAGCGAGACACACCCTTTCAAGCTTATGGGTGTGAGGCATTGTTACGGTTTGAGACATTTGTTGCAGGCTTGATCTCCAGTTGGTAGCACTATTTGGGGAGGTGGTGGAAACGTATGTAGATGGAGCCTGGCTAGAGGAAGTAGGTCATAAGGTGTGTGCCTTGAAAAGCTAACTTGTCCTGGTCCTTTTCCATTTCCCACTGCTTCCTGGCTGTCATGAGATAAGATACTCCACCCCTCCGCTCCCTTCTGCCATGATGTTCTGCCTTACCACAGCCCAGAAACAACGGATCCAGCGGACTGTGAACTGAAGCCTCTACAAGACAGAAGACATTCCTTCTCCTGTTCAATTGTTTCCTCAGATATTTGTCACAGCAAGCAAGAATCTGAATAATGGATAGCTACCTCAAGTTCATATCCTTCCCCTCCCTGGCCCCTTTCAGAGAAGGCCCAGAACACAGACTCTTGTTTCTTGGATTCCCTTATCTGGTGGGCATGCTGCTTCACAGGTGGTAGGGATGCACCAAGGAAAAGACATTGGCGAGATGGCTCAAGCCATCAGGAACCCTACACCTCTTCCTCTCTTCAGTCCCTTCATATCGGCAGGTAGGCAGAAAGGCTACTCCAGCTAGTTTGAACTCAGTGTTCTGCAGAGCACTGGCAGCCCCCCTCAGAACACAGAGTCAGCTACATCTGTTCCAGCTTTGGGCCTTCATTGGCTTCCCAGAATAAAAAGAAAAAAACTGTCTTGGACTCATGTTTCAACAGTTAACCACTCTTATCTCACCTCTCCAATGAGCAACTTGAGGAAGGCTGGAGATGTCACACAAATCCACCTTCAAAGAGGAAAGTCACTGACCTGGGGGATGGCATTCAGAAGACCTTAGTACCTCCATGGTTTTGGACTAGACCGACTCACTTTCTCTTTCTCTCCCTCTCTTCCTCCCTCCCTTCCTCCTTTCTTCCCTCCCTCCCTTCCTCCTTCCCTCCCTCTCCCTTTTCTCCTTCTCCCTCTCTCTTTCTTTCTCTTTCTCTCTTCATCCATCCTTCCCTCTCCTTTGTCTACTGATACAGGCATAAACAGCATTTAACTCTGGCCAGTGCCTCAGTGCACAGCAAAAGTTATAGCTTTGTCACGTGCAAGACCAAATAAAGCTCAGGTACAAAAGCTAGGACAAAGTAGCAAACTGAGGCCCTGAGTGGCCTCAGGCCTATGGTTTTCTTAGAAGTAAGGAAATGATTGAATCCCTGTACAGGACAGATACTACAGGGGGCAAAGAACACTGCTGAGAACAAAACTTTAGTAATTAGATACCACCATTATGGTGTTATCCTCATTCAAAAGTTACTAATCTACCTGGTTTATATCATCATTGTTGGTAGTATTATTTTTATGAGAATGTCTGTTGGAAATGTCATCGCATCCATTACTTGTGCCTGGCCCTCCATACACAATGCTGCTGACCCTTCCAGCCCTCTGTTCCACGCAACCACCGCAGGCTCTGCATGCCTGTGATGTACGACAATGAAAACAGTGTCTGCTCCACTTAATTTTTCAATAAAAAATAGATATCTAAGTGATGAATATTTTATATCCAGAGAACAGAACAATTTCAGGGCCATTTCTCATCCCACGTCAATCCCAGACAGGAGTGGGATGGAGCTGGAGAGTAACAGTGTGAGGAGGCGCCAGGGCTGTGCAAACCTACAAGGGAGAGAAGAGAGGAAGAGAAGTGGGGAGTCAGCCTAGTCTGGACTGTATGGCTCTGAGCTCATCCCCAGTGCTGGAGGGCAGAGAGGCCTGGAGAGAGGTGGCTGGCGAAGGCCACATGGCAGGAGACTAAGCCACTTCTGAATAGCAAGATGTTCAACACTGGCCTCAGAGAGCAGTGCTGGGCTATGTTCTGAGAGCATTTAGCCTGGGAAAGGCTAAAACCTGAGGCCAGTCATGAAACTCGGCACTTCGATGATCTGCAACTCCAACACACAGATAGGTGGGTTTGAGTGTTATTACCTTGTGCTTAATTTGTGCTTCTGAAGTCTCTCCAGCCTTCATATGAGTGTGACTATCTTCCTCAGGATTCTAGAAGTGTCTCCACAGAAGACATAATGTCCTTTCTTATATTTGGAAGATTTTTCAGGCCAGAAAGCTGAGCAGCCTCTCTTACCCCAAACCATTCAGTCTCTAGAGGCAGAGTGTGAACAGAGGACCAAATTGACAGCTGAAGAAAACCAAGGATGACACTGAAAATTCATCCTGGTGCCTGCTATCACAGAATGTGACAGTTCTTACTGTGGGCCAAGAAACCAGCTTTGGTCATTTTTTTTATTTTCTGGGCAGCAGTGAAAGCCCTGAGGGCAAGAAGTAATAACAGCTTCCCTTGTCCATCTTCCTCTCCCTTCTGTCTGAAGTCTTAGGGCAGAAGGAGTCAGGGTAATAAGCAAGGAGGGTAAGCCTTGAACAAGGGAAGAACCGTATTTAATTCCTCACGCAAGTCACTCTATATACAGGTACTGAACTAAATACTGCGTGTCAGATGAAGAAGACGCATCTCCTGACTTCATAGTCCAGCAAAGAGAAAGATGGCTATGCCAACCCAGAATTCAAACACAAAGGAGAGCGGATAACAAGCCAAAGTAGGTTTGTGTGGCTTGAACTCAGGGCCTGGGCATTGTCCCTGAGTTCTTTTTGCTTAAGGTTAGTGCTCTACCACTTTGAGGCACTTCTAGTTTCTTGGTGGTTAATTGGAGATAAACACCTGCCCCACCTGGCTTTGAACCACAATCCTCAGATCTCAGCCTCCTGCATGGTTAAGATTGCAGGCATCACTCATCAAGCAAACACAAGTGCTTCCATTGGCTTCATTGGTTGTATCTAGCCTTAGAAGTCCTCTGTAGAACTAGAGAGGAGGAAGATTATAAATGTCCAGCTCCCTTGTCTCAAGACAGGACAACTATGAAGTCATCGTGGGGCCAGCAAAGGAGAGCAACTGTTGCAGCTTTTCAGCAGTTCAATTCTTCCTTTGCTCAGCTATGCTTTCTTTACTCTCTCACTCCCTCAGTGAGAGAGCACTTCCCACTAAGCCACCTGCCCACTAATCTCTATCTCAGAACCCACACACCAGATAACTCCCTATCTCAGCTGGGCAAGGGTACAGGCAGGAGAGTAAGTCATCTCAGGAGACAGACATGATGCATAGGTTACTTGAATTTGAAGTAAGCAAAGCACTACTAGTTTGTCAAAGATGAAAGCTTGTTCCGAAGCAATCTCTACAGAACATACCAATGCCCAGAGGAGGCTTCTAGAAATGTATGTCTGCCACCTGCTTCTCTTATTGTTCACAAGTCTGTTTATGCATGGAAGAAAAATGTTAGCATTGTCATTGGGGACACAAATGGAGAGGAAGCCACCAGCCAGACACTCAGTGCTGGGAGAACAATATGGCTGCAGAATTCTTTTGTTTTTTTAAGTGACTGGCCAAAGATTACAAAGCAGAAAGAAACTTGGCTCTTAGCATTGTAGTTGACCATCAGCAAGAATAAATATTTTAACAACTTTGTAGAAAATTACAGCTCAGCTACAACTGAAATGGCCACAGGGTCCATAAAAGTATCGAAGTTTTGGTCCCCAAACTTGACCTTTGCTGAATTTGTCAGAAATGTCTCCTTTCTGCAAGGCTTGTGTCTACTGACAAAAGCAGAAGCATCTATCTCCAAGGTACCATGGTTACCAAAGCAGCCTTAGATACCGGGAACCAATTTGTTTCTTCCCCTCCCCCACTCCCAGTAAATCCTTCATTAATGTTGCTATGACATTTAAAGTTTAAAATGGTTTTATGACTTGAGATTAAAAAAGAATTGTCCCAATAAATTTCTTCTAACCGAGAGGATTCCTGGCGTTTTGATTAAGTAGTTCCTTGTGGTGATAAAGTTTTATCTCGAACAATGAAGGGGGAAAGCATTAATCACTTTAAAGTCACCGTTGGCTGGTCTCTGGAGCCAAGAGCAATTGCCTTTCCTAAGGGAATACTAAGGGGGACAAGGGGGGGGAACAGTTTAACAAACAAAAACAACAATAACAAAAACTCTACCAATCTTCAAATAAAGTTTGAGTTTCCAAGATAATTATTAAATGTAAGCCATCTCTAAAATGATATAGGACCAACAGAATCATGCCAGGCCATGACAGAGCTCCTCTTCCCCACTGCTCACCACTGAGAAAGCTGGCCACTGCTCCCTCCTGGTAGTGTTGTACCATAAATGAGATACAAATCCAGTCACGAGAAAACAAAGAAGCCACATTTCCAGAGGTTGAGTCTTTATTAAAAGGCTAGGGACTGCAGATAGACTCTTGTCTCAAAGATCTGCAACCAGCAAATATACTTAACACTGTTAGGAAACTGAGCCATGAGGGCTGGAGAGGAAAGAAAGAACAAAAACAATACCAACAAACCAATTCAGCTCCAATGGAAAACTGAAGTGGGATGCCATGATGACTGGAACAGAGCCAGGAGTCAGGACACAAGCAGACCAGAGATACTTGGCATGGCATAATGGTGCCTGAGGTAGTCTTGGCCTAAAGGGTGTGAGGGTTGGGGGCAGGGTCACAGGAAACTTGAGTCCCAGCACTGGACTGACAAGTTTAGTAACCTATCATCCAAGTCCCCGCCCCTGCCTCAGGCAGGCCCTCACCTGGGAGGCAGGGGCTTTACCTTCCCCACCATGAAGACAAGATGCCAGACCCTACCATCCACCATGTGGCCAAGATGGCGCCCGCCAGACCCAATCTTCCCCCAGGGTTTTATAATTGGGAAGTACTAGCACCCTCAGGTTCTTAACATTTAGTGGTTAGAGTCCACAGGCTATCCTACAAGAATCCAGGAATTCTGCACAAAGATCTGAGACACTGCTGTCTAAAACCAAACACTAGATAACACCAGGATTCTTCTCTATCGGTGTCCATTAGCTCCTCTATGGTCTTTATAAGTTCTCATCCCTGCTTGATGAACGGGAAGCCAAGATGGCAGAGTAGAAGCAAGTAGCACTTTTGAGGCTCACTGCAACTCTTGTTGTTGTTGTTTGGTTGGTTGGTTTTTTGTTGTTGTTAGTTGAGGGGCTTGAGCTCAAAGCCGAGGTGCTGTCTCTGAGCACTTTTACTCAAGGCTAGCACTCTACCACTTTGAGCCACAGTACCACTTCCAGCTTTCAGGTGACTAACTGGAAATAAGAGTTTCAAGTACTTTCTTGCCTGAGCTGGAAAGATCAAGCCATGATCTTCAGATCTCTGCCTCCTGTGTATCAAGGAATACAAATGTGACCAACTAGTGCCTGGCTCACTGCAACTCTTTTTTATTTATTTATTTTTATCGGTCGGTCATGGAGCTTGAACTGTGGGTCTGGGCACTGTCCCTCAGATCTTCAGCTCAAGGCAAGTGCTCTACCACTTGAGCCACAGCACCACTTCCAGTTTTCTGGTGATTAATTGGAGATAAGAGTCTCACAGACTTTCCTGCCTGGGCTGGCTTTGAACCGTGATTCTCAGATCTCAGCCTCCTGAATAGCTAGGATTACAGGCATGAGCCACCCATGCCCAACTTCATTGCAACTCTTAAGTGAAACAGTCAGAAAGCAATGGCTTCTCAGTGAGGAACACACTGAAGTTGGGTATTAGACACACAGTGACTGGGAGAAATGCAAAGACTTTGGCCATCAGAATAGAGGGCAAGAAAGAGCTCATCAGCCCTGAGCCTGCAGCGGCAAAGCAGAGGGAAAGGAATGCAAACTGGAGAAACAGCTGGGGCACAGAAAGGTAGTCAACTTCCCCATCTGGAAGCTGCAAGAGTACTGATGTTTGAAAAGAGCTGTGCACTCTCAACATAAAAAAAAAAAAATGTGTTGCTATGTTGTGGCTCAGTGGGGACCTGGGGGCACTGCACTGCAGCAAGCTCATTGAAAATGCATGCAGTGGGACTCAGGCAGGAGACCCAGAACAGAGTGGAGCTTGCTTTCCCTTTTAGATGGGCGACTTGTGCGGGACACTGAGTGGACAGGAGTGATTGCATGCTGGGGTTGGGCTTGATGGATGGTGGAAGATATGGTACCTGCTGGAACCCTTCCATCCTCTATATGGGCTTCAAGAGGTGCCAGGAACTCTGACCACAGTGTATCGCCACATTGGCCAGCCCAGGGGCCAAATGAAGCTAATTTATAAAATTCCAGTAAGCCCTAGCCCAAGGAACCAAGGGAAATTTGGTTTTGTTCCACACCACTAGCACTATGAAGGATAAAGGGTGAGTGAGCATTCCCCCCCTTTCCCCCCCCCCCCGCCTTTGCTCCATTGAAGGATGAAGTGCAGAAGACAACAAAGAGTAATGAGCCACAGGTAGGGAATTTCTACTAGGGCCAACATGCTGAGCAGGGTGGAGTTAATAAATTTTGTTCCTAAGTTTTCTTTAATTAAGATTTTATTTTGCATCTGCTATTTCATGTGGCTTTTTCCTTTACATTTACTCTTTTGATTATTCTTTTTTTTGTTAGTTCCTATCCATTAGTCATACTTTCATGCAAACTTTCTCTCTCTCTCTCTCTCATATACAATGATCTTCAGTTTCATCTGTTTCCTCGTCCACCCTTTTCACTTCTTGAATAATCTAATTTATTTTTTTGCTTCCTATCTCCCATTTCTTCACCCTTATTTTTCCTTATTTTTAAAACTTTTTGGTTTATATTAGCTCTTCCTCCACCATTGCTATGGTTGTTGTTAAAGATGCAGTTACAGTGATTGGCACTTCGTTATTCTTTATTTCTGTATTTGTTCGCTGTTACTTGGTTATTGTTACTGTTATTTGCTTTTCTCTTTCTATGCTGTGCTTGAGATAGGTGGATTGTGAGAGATGATCTGTCATTCACCTCCACTCCAGCTAAGAACAGAACACCTCATTCTATATAAAACACAAGCCAAGCCGGTGTCTTACACCTGTAATCCTACTCAGGAGGCTGAAATCTGAGGATAGCAGTTCAAAGCCAGCCCAGGGATGAAAGTCCATGAGACTCTTATCTCCAATAAACCACTAGAAAACCGGAAGTGGCGCTGTGGTTCAAGCAGTAGAGCACTCGCCTTGAGCCAAAGAGCACAAGGGCGCACCCAAGCCCAGAGTTCAAGCCCCATGACCGACAAACAAAAAACAAAAAACAATAACAGGCCAATACTGAAATTCAAGGACTACTTCAACAGAAAGAAGAGTACAAATTTAAAAACAACCAATGAAAAGGATCTAACTAGATGTGATGGGTGAATAGAGGTAACCTAAAGATTCACCCCACAGCAACATGGGCTATTTTTCTCCCAAATGACATGATTTTGTTCTTTCTTTTTGCTGAATAAACTTCATTATATCCATAAGCTTGCAACTTTGTGTCATTTAAGCTGTACAACAATCCTGATGTCGATATTTATATCACTCTTTTGTAGCTGAGAAAAAATGGGATTCAGAGAGCTTAAATAACTTACCCAAGAACACACAGAGCTTCAAAGTGCTTTCTCTAATAGACAGAGTTCTCTCATACTTTTGGACGGCAATGTATTAGTTAACTTTGGTTCTTGTACTCAAGTGGTTTACTCTGCAGTTTGAAACCCAAACCAGCTGAAAAATAACCCAGTGCTGATCTGTGTGTGGGGTTCAGAAGAAACTATGGCTAGAATAACCAAACAGCTTCAGGGAAGAGGTGAGACAGGCTGGGCTTGCAGGGATGAGTAGATTTCCAATCACAGGAAGCAGAAGGAATACACAGATCAGCCAAGGGGACAAAGGCCCACAGGTGGAATCAGCATGGATTCCCACAGCAAAAGAGTGGGATCAGGGCTGGGTGCAAACACCATCAAGGCTGGTTCTAATGAGCCTTTGGTATACGTGTTCCAGGTTACAGGATGTACGTGATTCAATCTAATAACAACAACTCAGTACATTTATGGATATCTTGACCTTTTCAAATTATTTCCTTTTTGGGGGGCCAGACCTAAGTCTTGAACTCAGAGCCTGGGTGCTCTCCCTTACCTTTACAAGTTGAGCCACAGCTCCACTTCCATCTTTTTGGTGGTTAATTGGAGATAAGAGTCTCAAGGGCTTTCCTGCCAGAGCTGGCTTTGAACCCTGGTTCTCAGATCCCAGTCTCCTGAGTAGCTAGGATTATAGGAGTGAGCCACTGGCACCTAGATAACATCTCATAGTCTTGCTTTTCCCCACCCACACTCTTCTTCATCACCTTCAGGAGTTTATGAATCCTTGGCAGCTTATCCTGGACTGCTTAAGGGACTGTCAATTCTGAATACACATCCCCCACCTCAACCAAGACCATGCTCTGTCAGTCCATAAGCATTCCCTTAAAGGTCTCATAATCAACAGCTCCATATAGGCCCTTCAGCAAACATACTTTGAACATACAGACAATGTATAACCTCCTTCATCCTACTTCCAATAATAAAATAACAGTGACAACAAATAACAGAAACTTGCTACCCCTGTACCTTACATGGATTATGCTACTAGGGCCTCACAAGAACCCCTTGAAGTAGTTACTATTATTCTGCCTACTTTACAGATGAACAAGATAGTGTCTCAGTCAAGACTGAAACCTGGGAGTTCATCTCCAAAGATCACACACTATCATCTACCCTCCACAGAGACTGGAAGTAAAATTCAAAATATCTGCTAGTGAGTAAGGTCTGCCAGATGCATCCCACCCCATACATCATGGCGATCTAGAACCCTGGATGTGCCTGAGCATCAAGCCACAAGTGAGTACCTGTCTGCACCTTCTGTCCCCACCTTCCATCCATACCCACCCCACTAGCAAGCCGCTGAGTTCCTTCTCAGGCTTTGGATTAGATCTGATTTATCACTCACTCTTTTTTTATTCATTCATTCATTAAAAAAAAACTTACAAATTCTTATTAAACACCTACTGTGCTCAAGGCCTTGTTGTAGCCTGTGGGATTACCACCCTTTAAAGTTGGATTCACCTTTGCATCCCAAGCACCTGTCTGCCCCAGCACCTTATCTCTAGGTCTCCAACATAGGTCAAGCTCAGTCCACAGTTCGTGGTTGCTTGCTTGACTTTGGTGAGTCTGGCCTTTTTCCTGAGTGTTCTTGGGAGCTTTTTTCAAGTCTTCTTTGCTTTAGTGGCTGTTGGATGAGTACCGAGAGCAGAGGGGTGATGATCCAGAGGTACTGGTGACTCTGATGAGGGCCCCTCACTTCGGAGACAGGAGGAACCAGGGGGTGTGAGATGAGACAGCAAATCCTTCAATTGTCTCACCAATAGCCCTTCTGAAGCCCTCATATAGATGGCACACTGCTGCACAGTTGTTTATACCCAGCCTACGTGATATGTCCGTATCTTCATATTGGGATGCCACGCATCACTTGGAAGCCAATCTTCTGTGATCTCTCCACGCACTAAGCCCACCAACTGCATGGCGCAGTTCACCGGCTCATTGGGAAACGAGCCCTTCAGGGACACGCTGGAGTTCCTGGGGTCAAAGTCACACACATGAAAGCAATTTGGAGGAAAACAGGAATTGTATTTGCCAGTGGAGAAGAAACAAGATTTAAACAAGATTTTTCATGATACACTTAATCATATTCCTCCCAGCTTCATATTATGTACACAGTGGGTGACCAATAAATTTTAGTGGACAAAAAATAGTAACTGAACTGCTGGAATGTTACCAAAGAGCAGCCCTTCAGGACCCGCCTTAATGAGCAGATAAAAGTGATATGCCCTCATCATTCCAAGCGCTGCTTCTTAATGCAATTACACATACCCCTGCCATTTTCTGGTGATACAATTAACACCTCTGATCATTTTCTTTTTCATTTAGAACCAATTCAAATTGCTTCTCAGGCTCCATTCAAATTGTGAATCAACAACCTTTTCCTTCTAAGCCAGGAAATTTAATACCCCGTCTTGTGTTCCAAGCTATTCTGCCGTCTCCTGACCACTAAGGCCAAGTGAGACTATGCAAAAGGATCCACAAAAGTCTCCGTGACCGACTGTCATGACCTCTGCAGATCCTTCCATCTACCCATCACCTCCTTCATGGTGATTCAGGCTATTCTTTTCCTCCCTGCTCAGAAGGTAAATACAGCCACAGTCTTACGTATCTTTGCCTGCATCCCCACCGCCACCCGTTAACCCATGCTCTCCATACCAATGCTGGGCTGCTCATTTTAATAGTAAGGCATGATCCTGTTAATCTTGTGATTAAAGCAGTGCATGAAGCTTCTCACTGTCAGGAGGATCAAGGCCCAGTACCCTAGCTCCTCAAGCCTCTCTATGGTCTGGCCTTGCCTCTTATCACATGGTATAGCACCCAGCCACAGTGGCCCTTGTTCTTCCCAAACACATGCTCCCATCCCCACCTCTGAAGCTCCGCACCTGCTGCTTCATCCCTGTCATTGTCACCCTCCTTTGTCTTCCAGGGCTGGTGGTGTCATAGGCAAATCTTCAAGTCCAGCCCTTTAGAATAGCCCCCAAAATGTTCCCTGGCTTCTCCAGAACAAGCCCATGACTCTTCTGCATTTTCTGCCATTTTATTCAAACTTCGAACATAGCGCTCCATCAGCTCTCACTCTGGTAAGTATTGGGCCAGGCATCGCATCATATCCAGGTGCTCTAACCTCAGCGTGTTACCTGGCACAGAGAAGATACTAAGAGAATGTCAACTGAACCAATAAGTTGAATTAGAGGGTAATTCAATCTGGTATGAATGAGGAGAAGATAATCTAATGGAATGAATCTACATTGACCTATAAGGAGGAAGATAAGGAGCTTTGGTGGGGAGAATATGCACAAACTGAACCCTTGGCAGGTGCCCTTCCTTCTGCCCTTCAACAAATGTTTCAAGGAAGCTATCGAGTACCAGGTGTTGCCCTACATGTTGGTGAGACAATAATGAATAAAACCATGCATGGACCATGTCTTAGTCAAGTTTGGGGATAAAGGCAATCAAATCACTTCACAAATAAATGAAAAGCTGTACTGAGGCCCCAAAGAGTAGAGCATACTGTTTAGAGAGATGAAAGAGAATTTGGCTTAGACATCAGAGAGGGCTTTCCTGAAGAAGTGACAAATACACTGGTTCCGAAGGGAGTCTATTAAGCAAGAAAGAGAGGGATCGCAGTCTAGGCAGAGGGAACGGAAAGTGTAAAAATGCACTAGATCAGGAAGAGAAAATGTACATTCACGAATCTGAAGAAACTCCGGCTCAAGTATAATAAATAACCAATGCATGTTGAGGCAGCAAAGTAAGAGGCCAGAATGAAAGGTTCACTCGACTCAGTAATTTTGCTCACTACCCTGGGATTTTTCCTTTCTGGTGCTACCATACACGAGACCCCACCAAAGCAGAGGCCTATGCTGACTCAAAACTGAGCTCAGGAGGATGCCTAAGCACCCATGAAAGGCAGAAAGGCATCAACAGGACTTTGATTTCCATGAGAAAAGAACAGAAGAGGCAATGGTGGATGTGACATATGGTGGGTGTTATCAGTTGCCCTTCCATATCCCCCACGGACTGGACAGTACCTTAGTGGCTATGAACTCAGCATAGAGTTGAACTGCCTGGGTGGACATGAGCTGTTCAGTCCTGGGCAGTTACTCAAACTCTTTGAGCTTCCTAGCTTTATTTTTATTTATTTATTTATTTATTTATTTATTTATTTATTTATTTATTTATTTATTTATTTTTGGCCAGTCCTGCTTGAACTCAGGGCCTGGGTGCTGTCCCTGAGCTTTTGAGCCACAGTGCCATTTCCGGCTTTTTCTGTGCATGTGGTCTGATGAATCGAACCCAGGGCTTCATGCATGCTAGGCCAGCACTCTACCACTGAGCCACCTTCCCAGCCCCAGCTTCCTAGCTTTAAATGCAATAATAATATTATCTTCCCACTTCAAAAGGTTGACTTGAAATAATATATAAAAGACACTGAGAATCATACCTGGAACTCAATAAGAATTCAATACACACTGGTGTATATCATCATCTTGGCAGTATATTAAAATGCTATGAAGGCTGAGGATATAGCTTGAGAGGTAGAATGGAAATGCTGTGTTCAGGTTATAAAATAGAAAGAAATTAAGATATCTACTTGTCACCAGGTCAATTGGATCACGATAATTGTATGAACAGGTCTATAACTTGTGTCATTAATGGGAGTATTGGTGCATATACAATGATTTCAGGCTAGAATGGAAAAAATTAATTAAAATGTATGATCCCCATGAAAAACTCATATTTCGAAATCACTGCAGTGAATAAGCATTATTGCTTTCTAGACTTAACAATAATGTTCTATGATTCAGCTTTTTTGTGCTTCAAAACTTTGCCCATTAGTTTTTTTTAAATTCCCATTCAAACCTTTGCTAAAAAAAAAGAAAGAAAGAAAAACAAAACATAGCAGGAAAGAAACAAGCCTATTTCCCTATACCTTGCTTGTTTCTATAAATCAAAGAACATAAGAGTAAAGAAGTTGGAAATGGATGGTCAAAGCTCCTAGTTCCACAAAGAAAATGAAGTTTACAGTAAGAAGAGATGATTTGCTCCAAATGATATAATGGTGGTGACTCTAAATAATTTTTGCTCTAGTACATAAAGAAATGCCCTAACTTCTACTCAGCATCACAGTAATTTTTTAACTTACCTTTAAGTAGCTGTACAAATGAGTTGCCATTTAACAAAGCAGTTTATGAATACAATATATCTTAATCAATGTCACTCCTTTCAACATTCCCACCCATCTCTCCCCTCCCCATGCCTTCTCTAGCTCTTCTTAATTTTGTAGGCTATACACACTGGATTCTCAGTTGCATTTCCCTCCTCTTCTCCTCATTTGTCTATCTCTTTCTCCTTGACTCCACTCCACCACTTCCTGGCGTGTTACAATGATTTAACCTCAGTGCTGTCACACAGTCTTGCCAGGTACGATCTATTTTTTTTGGTGGGGGGGTCTGGTCGTGGGGCCTGAACTCTGGGTCTGGGCGCTGTCCCTCAACTCTTCAGCTCAAGGCTAGCGCTCTACCACTTGAGCCACAGCGCCACTTCCGGCTTTTTTTCTTTT
Organism: Dipodomys merriami; assembly: GCF_024711535.1. Classification (NCBI taxonomy): domain Eukaryota; kingdom Metazoa; phylum Chordata; class Mammalia; order Rodentia; family Heteromyidae; genus Dipodomys; species Dipodomys merriami. The sequence continues at coordinate 6,627,778 of NW_027204604.1, forward strand.
TGCTTATGTGGTGCTGAGGAATCAAACCCAGGGCCTCAGGCATGCAAGGCAAGCGCTCTACCACTGAGCCACCTTCCCAGCCCCAGCCAGGTACTATCTTAATGTCTGTCTTAATCTAAGAGTCAATAAAATGGGTAAGAGGGACCAACTCAGAGTAAATTGGACCTGAATTCAAATCCTCAGGCATATAGCCTTGTCCAATCTCATCTCAATGAACTGGAGCTTCTCACTTTAGAAAATGGCCAAGACCTTGTATTCTCCCTATTGGGTTCACAGGAAGATGTGGGGGATAATACCTATAAAGAACTTAAGAGAGGCTGGGAAGGTGGCTCAGTAGTAGAGCGCTTGCCTTGCATGCATGAGGCCCTCGGTTCAATTCCTCAGCACCACATAAGCAGAAAAAGCTGGAGTGGTGCTGCAGCTCAAGTAGTAGAGTGCTAGCCTTGAGCTGAAGAGCTGAGGGACAGCACCCAGCCAAGAGTTCAGGCCTCACGTCTGACAAAAAAAGAAAAAAATGAAGAACTTAAAAATAGTACCTAATGCTTGGTAAGTTCTTAGTGGGTGATTGCTATGGCTTTATTGTTGCTAAGTATTATCTCCAGATTATCAATTGTTTCTGCTTTTATTTAAAAGGCAATACTCATAACCAGCCAGGTGCTGGTGGCTCACCCTCTAATCCTAGCTACTCAGGGGGCTGAGATCAGAAGATTGGTTCAAAGCCAGCTCTGGCAGGAAAGTCCACAAAACTCTTACATCTAATTAACTACCAAAAAGCCAGAAGTAGATGTGTGGCTCAGGAGATAGTAAAAGGCCAACCCACAGCTTGAGGTCCTGCGTTCAAACCCAAGTACTAGGACATGGGCACATGCATGTGCATGCGTACACACAGACACAGAGGCAATACTAAAATAAATATATACAGAGAATTTATTTACATACATATACTGCACGTATATATGCATGCATGTACACATACATACTTATTACATATACTTGCATATGCATATGTATAAAGAAAAGTCACCTAGTTCTACTAGCAAAGAAAACCATATTGATATTTTGGTATTTTTTTCCCCAGTTATTTCCTTGAGCAACATTGTGTGCATGTTCACAGTTTGCTGCACTGTTGTAGTTATGCTAAATTGCAATTATCATTCTGATGATAAATGCTACCTGGGAGAGAGGCTGTTCTAGAAAATCTTTTATGATTGTAGGATTATTGCCTAAATTAGGAATAATGATCCCTACCAGCACTGTTTACTTTTAAGCTTTATACAAATGCCAACATGAAATTCTAAATCATTAGAACGACTGAGTCATCAGGGTAGTTTCAAGTGACCACTTTCTTCAGGATTTCAGTGATCAATGACATATTAAACCTGATGAAAGTCCCACAGATCAATCCAGTGATTGCACACTTCTTTATTATTTGATTTACAATTTTTATTTCAGTTTGACAACTTTTTCAATTAAAGTTTGCACAGTGCTATACTTCAGACCTTGGTGATATGGAAAGGCCTTACACAAGGAATTTTTCTCCACTGGAAAGAAGGGATGCACTCTCATGTCCAGGAGTATTTATTGTAAAGACCTTGGCAAAATTCTGAGTAGAAGAGCTTTGGGGGAACAGAAAGGAAATGGGACAGATGCTCTGTGTCCATTTACAGCCCCTCTGCTTCTCTCAGAACAAGTCTCCTCTTCCTCTCCCCTAATCAGCTTCCTCTGCCTCCTCCCGATTTCTGCCTCATCCAGAACGTTAGCTTTCATATCACCTGACTTACTCAAGATTGATAATACCTCCATCCCTGCAACCCTGAGCCACTGCACCTCCAGTCCTCAATACCAACTGTACCATGTTTCCTACTTTTCTACTCCCAAGTCCTTGAGGAAGAATCCAGCTTGCTCACACCATGTGTTTGATAGACCTTAAGTCACAGGTTTTGTTTGACAGCTGTCTGTCCATCCTCAGCCCAATCAGATGAGCTGGAGAAGGCAAAGCCACATGGCTGAGATACCTACTCTTCCGTTGGTCTTTTCCAGTGAGTATGATTCTATGAGAAGAGGGTTTGGCCAAAACTGGACCCCTAGCCCAATTCTAGACAAGTCTTTCTGCTGACTCACATATGAAGGCAATTTAACTGGACATAAAATCCATGAAGTACAATCGTTTCTTCTCATTTTCCAATAGATCTTGTTTCACTATCTTCTGATATCATGTGACCCAACTGCTGTCTGACTTTTTTTAAACTTCTTATCAATAACTCTGTTTTTCTATGTGAATCTGTAGACAGCTTGTCCCTTTGTTCACTGATTCAATGTAGAATGTCCTTCCAGGCGGCTCTATGTGTTTTGCCTCTGATCTCTGATATGGTTTTTAGACTTTGAAAACTTGGGCAAGGTTTTCATCTATTTTTATTTTCTTCTATTGCTTTTGCTCTCATTGTTTTGGCTTCAAGAACACTCATAATTATGTGGTAATCCCTGATATTTCTTATTTTATTTCTCTATTGTTTCCACAGTGTGGAAGAAGATCCAAGATTGTCTTCCCTGTGGAATTCATTATTTGGTTCTGATGTTTACACTCACTCAAGTGGATTTTCATTATGGAACTGAGTATAATTACTTTTCCTGAAATCATTCTCACTTCACTCAACTCCTTTTTCTTTCCTTATCCTTGGTTCAGGACCTGTTGCTCCTATTTCATATAGGCCACATCTTCTTGTATCACACTGAGAAGAATAAAGAATTTTTAAAATACTTTTCCTGGGCGCCGGTGGCTCACGCCTGTAATCCTAGCTACTCAGGAGGCTGAGATCTGAGGATCATGGTTCAAAGCCAGCCCAGGCCGGATGGCGCCCAAGCCCAGAGTTCAAGCCCCACGACAAAAAAAAAAAAAAAAAAAAAAAAAGCTTATTAATTTGGGGCTGGGAAGGTGGCTCAGTGGTAGAGTGCTTGCCTTGCATGCATGAGGCCCTGGGTTCAATTCCTCAGTACCACATAAGCAGAAAAAGCTGGAAGTGGTGCTGTGGCTCAAGTGGTAGAGCACTAGCCTTGAGCTGAAGAGCTGAGGGATAGCGCCCAGGCCCAGAGTTCAGGCACCATGACTGGCAAAAAAAAAAAATAAATAAAATAAAATACTTTTCATGTTTGATGGTTGTCCTAGGATTTGAACTCAGGGCCCTGAGGTTTCTAGACAGATACTCTATGATTTAAGCCACATCTCTAGCCTCTTTTTTTTTTTCGTTGACTGTTTTCAAGAATAGGGTCTTACTTTATACCTAGCCTGGGTAGTGATCTTCCTACTTCTGTTTCCCTGAGTTGCTGGAGATGACAGGTGTGTACCACTGGACCTAGTCATTGAGCTTCTCCTACAGCTGGATCAAAGGTGGGTACCACCAGGCCTAGCCACTGGTTGAGATAGAGTCTTAAAAACTTATTTTTTGCCTGGGCTTATAATGATTCTCCAATCTCTGCCTCCCAAGCAGCTAGGATTACAGGCATAAACTACCAGTGCCCAGCCCCTGGCACAGGGCCTTTCCTGTCTCCACTTTTCATCTCTAGCAGGTACTTTGTGGAAAACTGAACATGGAAACCCATCCTGGCAGTCCACATGTTCCCCCTTCCTGTCTGCTTCTCTCGTGATTACTGCAGCCTCCATATCGGTACAGGAAGAGGGATGATTCTGAAGTAAGGAAGGCTATGAAAATGGCACTAACGGGGAGGTCAACGCTGATTTCTGGTTGAAACAGGTCATGTGTCTCTGAGTTGGTGGGCAGGAACACAAGGGGTGGTGAAGGGACTTCATAAGACAGTTCTCACAGGTCACAGATTGCATTCTGCACACTAGTTTGAAAGGAATTCCACTGATTCTACAGTAGGCTAGTCCTACTTTTCAATGTTCATTTTGTTCATGTTTTTCAGTGCTTTGCAGGCATTATAGCTGGCAGTTAGGCACAATTTTATCAGAGGTCATAAACAGGTATCATCGAACTCATGACGCTCATAAGCCACCTTTTTTTTACAGCCTCTTTTATGTTTAGCTAAAAACCCTGAAATGGAAATTTACTCCACAGTAGTGGTTTTCAACCAAGAGAAGTATCATTTCCCCCCCTTCCTTACTTCCAGAGGCAACTGCCATGTCTACAGACATTTTTGGAAGCTACAACTGTAGGTGCTCCTACATTTGCTGGATAGAGGCTGCAGATGCTTAGCCGCATCTGAGCCTCTCCACAACAAAGATTTAACCCATACAAATGTCAAAAGTGTCAGTGCTCAGAAATGTGCTTCCTAGCGAAGGCCCATCATGGACAATTATTTGACAAGTATCTCCACTGTGCTCCTGATGGCCTACAGGAGTACCAGGAACTTTATCGGATGCACATTTACATCAACTTTCTGGTGATTCAAATACACAAACCCTTATTCAGCTATATAAGAAGGAGCAGCTTTGCCTCTTTTGTTTCTCGCCCCCAGCAGATGACACAGTAAGGAAAGAAACAATCACTAGTGGGGGGATGCTGAAAAGCTCCCAGGCCACTCATAGGAAAGGGATGCTGAATCCAACATGCCTGCGAAGTCCACAAATGAAAATAGCGAGCAGGTGGGCTCTCTAGTGGGAAAGAGAAGGAAGTAGCTGCATTCTAGCTGATCAACTCAGCAGCACTGAAAGAACACATGCTCTGAAACTCAGCCTCTAAATACCAGGAGCACTGTGAATCATCAAAAAGACAATAAAAACAGAAGTCCAGGAGTGTGGGTTGGATGGGTGAGGGATGCTGAGGGTCTGTGTGCTAACTGAGCTGAATGTATACAAACATTCAATAACATTCATATCAATTACTTACATATTTTACAATAGTAGCTTCCACGAGAGAGGGCTTACTAAAGTTCTAAAAGTAGTTCTTCCAGTTACAAAGAAGACATTTTTAGCCATAATCTTAGCTTCTCACGAAGCTGAGATCTGAGGATGGCAGTTCAAAGTCAGCCCAAGCAGGAAACTCTGAGAGAGTCCTATCTCCAAATTAACCACCAGAAAGCTGGAAGTAGAGCTGTGGCTCCAAGTGTAGAACACTATCCTTGAGTGAAAAGGCTAAAGGACAGCATCTAGGCCCTGAGATCAAGCCCTAGTACAAACACACACACAAAAATAAGATTTTTACAAAGAACCCTACCACCACCACACACACATGTTAAGTCAGCTGTAATAATTGGCCATTGGAAGACTGGTGGCCAGTAGCAGCCCTGGCAAGACTTGACATGCATACCCTCCAGTCCCCATAGAAGCAGCTTTCTCAGGGAAGCTAGCTGTTAGCTGAGTAATTGCTGGAATTAACTTTAATCCAAGCTTCTCTTCAGACTCTGTAATTCAAAGCACAGGGGGTCATGCTGTTGGTTATCAGCCTTGGAGTATATTTATATAATCTGTATTATTCGTTTGGTATGTTATTCGTGTTTATTGGTATACTACTCAAAAACATTCTCCTCCCTGACCATATTTTCATCCGAAACTTTTGCTGTATTTCCCACACACACACACATACACACAGAGGCAAGGAAGATTGTCCCTCACAACAGCTTGTTATAAAAGGCCAGCCCAGCCCGGTTACTGGTGGCTCATGACTATAATTCTAGTTACTCAGGAGGCTGAGCTTTGAGGATCACAGTTCGAAGTTAGCCCCCAAGGAAGTCTCCATGAGACTCTTTACTCCAATTAACCGCTCAAAAACCAGAAGTGAAGCTGTGGCTGAAAGTGATAGAGCACTACCCTTGAACGAAAATGCTCAGGGACAGTGTCCAGGCCCTGAGTTCAAGCCCCACAACTGACCAAAAAAAAAGGCCAGCCCACATCTGACTGACATTCCTCTCTCACCCATTCTTTCTCCTCCAACCTCAGGGATTCAGGCCAATGTCCCAAGAATAATCAACCATGAAAACAGAATATTTAAAATATATCTATATGTATCTCTGGCATACTTGAAAACAGAGTATGTTTTGGTAGTATGAGAAACTGAAGTAATATATTTTAATTTTAGAAGTTTGGGAATAAAAAGAGGAAGAGGGAGAGAGAATGCAATCATAATAATCAATGCATGTCCTAAGAAACTAGAAAAACTGAAGGGAGGGGTTAGGCTGGAGGGACGAGGGAAAATGATGGATGGGTTGAACAAAGCTATTTTGGATGTTATGGGGTTTTCAAACACAAAAAGAAGAAGAGAGTCCTCTCCAAGGTGCTCATAAATCTAGGAAGAGAAAATGACCTGGCCAATATATTAAAAAAAAAAAAAAAGAGCAGCAGAATGTCAAGAAAATTAATAGTCCGGATTTGGGTTCAGCAAATTGAATGTAAACTGAACACCCATCATTCAATTAATAAAATACTGTCTATAAGACGCCATTCTCTCCTCCACATTCCCCAGGAGGCCTCCCGCTTCCTTTGTGTCCCACAGTGGTTCTGGAAGGTTGGGCTTTGGCCATTCTAACTGGTTTCATCTTTCAGATTAGTCAGCAAGTGTTTGTCTTTCCTCTGTAACTGGAAAACAAGCCACTCAGGAGTTGCTCGATCCTCTGCCCCATCATTGGCCATGATGACATGAGATTCATTGTCCCAACATATGGCAGTTAGGGAAACTGGGGTGTGAATCCTGGGGAACGCCACAGTTCCTGGCTTTCCCAAGTGCTGACGGGAACCTGTCCACTTCAGTCAAGTCACAGACCTGACACCGACAGTCATAAAAGCTGCAGGCTTTTGAAATCCTAAAGTGTTTTACCAGCGAGTAACTGATGTTACTAATAACTGCCTAGAAACAGGAAATACTAGCCAAGACCACAAAATAAATGCAAAATCTGGGACTTAGAACCTTGGACCCCTGAAGTACCAGATGACAATGAAAATGTTACAGAATTCAGAGATAAAACGAGGCAGAGGATGACAATATGTATTTGCATCTCATTCCAATAGAATCATTTGCCTGTGTAATCCGATGCACTTCCTCAGCTAAACGCTTTGCAGCTCATTATTTTGCTTTAAAAAATGATTAAAAGGTTCAGAAATAATTATCTATTTTAATTTCCAAAATGGATTTCACTGCAATAGACTGAGTGTATTAATAGATGCATACAAATGGAACTCTATGAAAAACAGATTGTCTGCAAGTAACCTTTCAATTAGAAACAGACACTGTGGGCTCTCAGATTCTAAAGAGTTTCATTTTAAATGGCGTGGGCACAAGTGAAATCAGGGCTAATTGCTCTCTCTGTCTATTCTGGATGTGTTATGAAGGGCCAACCATCCCCTGGGCTGGTAAGCAGTCCCAGTGCACCTTGTGCTCCTGCCCAGCCCATGTCATTAGAGACCAACCTGGCCCTGACACTGTAGGCCACGTAAACACTTCACCCCAGATTCAAATTCAACCAACATGGACAGAGGGACTATTAAGTGTAAGGGGTATTTTATGTGGATTTTCTCTCCTTGTCTTTAAAACAGATGGTACTACAGACTGATGGATGACAGATCAACAACAAAAGCCATCCATTAGGGCACTAAGTCTTTCACATACATTGCATGCATTATATCATATGCTCGAGGAGCTGTGTGGCAGATTGAGGATTCAAATGCCTGTGGTTTGATTCCATAGCCTTGGACTTCTACTTGGGAGGCTTTTCCACTCCCAGTGGCCTATGTGGATGAGAGCTTCCACACTTTGGCTGGGAAACCCCTTGTCTTAATGGTGGGGACCCTTTCAGGTCCACAGTCACTATATTTACAGGCTAAAGGATCTCCCATTGTTGGGGATTTCCAAGTACTTTGAAATACAGACTTTCACTATAACACACACGTCACCATTGTCATTGTCACTGGGAAATTGCTGTCTTCTGTAAAACAGAAGTTTTATCCATTTAAATGATTTTTGGTTTTGTGGGTTTGTTTGGGGTTTTTTTTTGTCAATCCTGGGGCTTGAACTCTGGGCCTAGGCACTGTCCCTGAATTCCTTTTCACTCAAGGCTAGCACTTTACCACTTAAGCCATAGCATGACTTCTAGCTTTTTCTGTGATTGAAGCACAGACTTTTCTGCCCAGGCTAGCTTCAAACACAATCCACAGATCTCAGCCTCCTCTGTCGCTAGGATTACAGGTGTGAGCCACCAGACTCCAGGTGAGAGTCTCTGAGCCCAAAATTCACTAACATCTAGCTAGTTGTAAACGTATAACTCCTTTTGTAGGGGCTCAGTCTGGGCACATGCTCTGTCTCAGAAGCAGAGAGAGCACAATTCCGCTACACCCTTGTGTGGGGACAACAGAAAGCCAGGTTTCTGAGCCTTCCAACTCAGTCTAAACTCCAGCCTAGACAGTCAGCAAGTGTCTCTCCATCTCCATTTGCTCCCTCTTCAGAAATCTGTATCATACACCTAGTTCCCTTTTGCTTCCTTTACCTTTTAAGGAAGATGCTGGCACTTAATTAAAATTTCTTATGAATGGGCTGGGAAGGTGGCTCAGTGGTAGAGCGCTTGCCTTGCATGCCTAAGGCCCTGGGTTTGATTCCTCAGCACCACATAAGCAAAAAGAAAAAAAAAGCCGGAAGTGGCGCTGTGGCTCAAGTGGTAGAGTGCTAGCCTTGAGGTGAAGAGCTGAAGGACAGCGCTCAGGCCCAGAGTTCAGGCCCCACGACCAGACCCACCAAAATTTCTTATGAATGTAACAAGACTTTCCATAAATTTCATAATGTCATTAGGATTGTTCATTTTGCTTAGTACTTGACAAAGCCGCATAGGTTTTAAGTGACTGACCCACTTTAAGGTTTTTGTTTGTTCTTTTTATTTACATTCTGGGGGATTTTGTGGGTGAGGTTTAAATAACTCAGTTTTCCAAGTTTGTGTATGCTGGGGTACAGCAGAAACATGTGAACTGACAGCACAACTCAAGAACTAAACTTTGGCATACACCAGTAATACTGGCTCCTCAGGAAACTGAGATCTGAGGAACGTGGTTTGAATTCAGCCCAAGCAGGAAGTCCATGAAACTCTATCTCCAATTAACTACCAAAAAGCCAGAAAATGGAGCTGTGATTCAAGTGGTAGCCTTGGGCTTTATAAAAGCTCAGGGACAATGCCCAAGTCCAGAGTTCCAGCCCTAGGACCAGCAAAAGAAAAGAAAAAAAAAGACTAAACTTCATTCAACCATATGATTTAAGTGGTCCCTCTTCAAAATCAAGTTGCTATGAGATCAGAATAATTTACTACTGACCTGTTAAATTGAAACCACTTTGTACAACTACTTAAGAGATAATAAATAAATAAATCAAGCGATTTACTGCCTCATCTATATTTATTTACATATTCTGATATTTAATGAGAGTTTTTCATTTCAAGAAGGTTCTAGACAATTTATGAAAGAAAAAGAAAAAGGACTTTATTAAAGGATGCTAGCTAGTCAGTCTAGAACACAATTATTTGGCTCGAGTAGATTCAACGGTGAGTATCCTTCTCAGGAACACCTGGGCTCACACTGCAGAGCCCCTCCCCTTGCTTCCCCCAGACAGGAAGCCCCCGTAAGCAGGAAGCCCCCTTGTCCTTTGGAGAATTTGAGGAAAGCTCCACTATGGTATAGGCATGATTGCTTATATCACTGGCCACTGATGATGGACCAAACCTTCATCCCTTCACCCTGACCTGGCTGGGGAAGGGGGATGACAGAGTAAGTAAGGCTGTAAGCTCCAAACCTCTATTCACCCGGTTAATTCCTGGTAATGGTAACCTACCACCATCTTGTCTCAGATGTTAGAGGAATGGCTCAAGTGGTAAAGCACTTGCCTATCAAGTTCAAGATCCTGAATTAAAACCCCAGAACCACCAAAAAAAATTTTTTTTCCTCTATTAGAATAAAAGCTATTCCTACTCCCCAGGACATGCCAAGGGATTTAGGAACTCTGCACTCCTAACTCTCAGAGGATTACAAAGGAGATCTCTGTCAGAAACGGGGTCAGTGAGCAAACAACAGCACAAAAGGTTCCATTTGTGGCCCTATTTTAAAAGTTGTTCTGTGCTAGGAACCAGAAAGCACAACTCAAATACTTATTTCATATTCTGTCACAATACCCTGGCGGTTTACTAAATTTTGATTGAGTTAAACTGAAATCACCACAAGGAATGAATAGCTTGTGTGTTGGCTAGCACAGATCTCAACAACAGAAGCTGCAAACTAATATTAGAAACACCAGTGCTGCTCACCAGAGACTGCTGAGCTTGGAAAGGACCTTAGAATGTATCTGGCAGAATTCATTCTGAAGAAAACTCAGGTCCAAATAAGAAAAGTGACTTGCACAAAAATCCCTGCAATGAGACAGAAGTCAGGCAGACTAAAGCCTTGGTTTTCTGTATCTGTTCCAGTGCCCTTTCCTAGGAAGATTCTGGTACTGATGGGGGAAAAAAAGCTGCAGTTGTGTTCAATTCTGGGTGTGTGGAATCCATGTAGCTCAAGAGGCCAGCAAAGGCAACCACAGATCATGTACACACCCTGCTGAGCTTGGCTTCTCCAGCGCCCTGATGGGGCAAGTCACTCACTGTCTGTATACTGCAACACACTCTGGGTAGTTTATTACTCCAAGTGTTTCCACAGCTCCATGAGCTCCTCAAGGCCAAGCAAGGAGATGGTACAGACAGAGGGTGCTAACAGTCACTAGTCTTGGAGCAAATGGATCCCAGTCATCAGGGTGGTGCAGAGGACTATACTCCAGCACCTCTGCCTATGAAAGCTGGGTGTCACTGCTTCATGCTTAGTAGAATACACTCCAGGTCCCACCTAACCCCTGCAAGTCACTCTACTCACAATCTAAGTAAGCTGTAGTGGTCTCTGAGATCCCTGCTACAGAGAAACGAAAGCTGAGCCTGGCTTCTATCCTGTCCTGAGAGTGATGAGAAAGAAAGAGTGACTGATATATTCAAGAAGGTAGCAAGGCCAACACTGAACAAATGCCTTGTCAAGTACAGAAGCCAAATGCACTGGTTAAGGACCGTGGATCTTTAAGCTCATTTTGCTAAGGAGCACCAGAGCTCACCCACAGCTCTTTACCTTTAAAACTATATGTACGTCGCAAACATCTTGCTTAGGTTACCAGAGAATCTTCTTAATTTTACCTTAAAAATATATTTACTCATAGGAACATCAGTAGTGGTACAAGTTATGTGTGGTAGAAACTGAACTACTGATTTTAACTCCTAGAGCATGAAAGCTTTCTTGGAGTTGGGGATTTTATTTTCATCTGGATCTTCCAAATAACAGAATCAAATATCACAAAGCCACAAAGATGAGTAATTGTTTAATCTTCCAGAGAAGCTGGGAGAAAGGTGACTCCGGGTTCTCTTTTGGACACCATGGTGGCCTCCGCTGTCACTTAATACTATTCTCCCAGCTGAGGAACGAGGAAGAGTGTGGTACAGCAACCCACCATCCACCTTAAAATGTATGGAACTATAACCAGGCACAGTGGCAGGCTCCTTTAGTCCCAGCCACTCAGAAGGCTAAAGGAGGAAGGGTAGTTGAGCCCAGGGATTTAGAATCAACCTGGACAATATAGTGTGATCTTATCTCTTAAAAAAAAATACAAAATCAAAAGGCAGTGAAGTAGCACCTGGCTGTAATTCTGGGCAAGAGAAAAGCACAAGAAGCAAACATTTTAATACTAATCATTTTTATTTTCTTGCCAAAGTGAAATTAAGCTAAAATTTTAAAAGCCTGTTTTTTTTAAAATATTGTAAACAAAGTTATTTTAGTTCTATAACCTCTTTCAAGTTAGTCAGTTTTCCCTTCTCCATTTCTGTTTTTCAATGGTCGTAGGATTTGAATTGAGATCCTCGCATCTGCTAGGCAGGCATTTTTACCATTTTACCCAGCCCTGAGTATATTTTGCTGATTAATTTTCTAGATTGGTCTCATTTCCTGCCTCCTGTGTCAGACAGGATAACAGGCAGGTACTGCTGTGTCCAGCTATCTGGCCTTTCAAGCCTCCCGATCGCAGCCTCTCAGGATTACAGGTGTGTGCCACTAGCGCCCAGCTCCTTGTTATACTGTAGTGACACACGAAGAGAATTCCAGCCAATAGTCTTCCTCCGAGGTCAACCTCAGGTGACTGGGCAGTTCCTACTTTCTGGATATCTTTCCTTTGATTTTTATAAGATTAGAAGGATGGAGTTCGCCAAGTTTTCCCACAGTCATCATAAAACACCCATACCCTGAATGCTCACATTTCATTCAGTGTGACAGCTCCTTCCTGCCCCCAGAGCTCAGTGGGGGACTGCAAGAACCCAGATACTCTTCTCTCCACGCAGCTGCCCCCAGCTCGGATGGGCTTGAAATCTCCTATCAGCCCAGAAAAGTTACTTCCACGCACCGACAGGGACCAGAGTAAATCTGTGAGTTCTGCACTTTCATGGAAGCATTTCTAGAGTATGACAACCCAAAGAACACCTTAAGAGCTTGCTGGAGTCAGTAAACCTAGTTAGTCTAGAAACAAAAACAAACAAAATGATGCCAAATGCTTCCACGTTTCCTCTTTTACCAGGGGAAATTTATTTTCTTTCCTTAAAAAGATTCCTTGTGGGGGTGGGGTGTTCTTGCTTTTTGGGTTTTTGGTTGCTCTGTTTTGTTTGGTTTTGTCTTTTTAGTGGGGGCAAAGGGAACGCAGAAAGGGAGAGAGGAAGGGTAAAAAAAATGCAGTCATGCTACTCAGTATACACTATGTGGAAAAAGCAATATGTAACTTTTGGGCAGGGATGGAAAGGGGAAGCTGGGGTAGGGGGGGTCGGGGGGAGAAACAAAGGAAAGGGTGACACTGTCCAAGACAAAAAAATACATCATTGCCTGACTTAGGAGATGGTAACCCCTCTGCATAGCACCTTAATAGTAACAATAAAACTATACTTTTTAAAAAGACTTCCTTGCTCTTCTGGCCCCTGAAGCTTTCCCCCGTGGCTGTCACTGTAGGCAAATGGCTGCAGTCAACTCTGCATCTCCACACTGGCCTGAAACTGCTTTCTCTCCTCCTAAAGGATACTTTATGCTGACTGGTGGTCAGATGACAAGGGCTTCTCACATTGAAAAGGAAAAAAAAATGATAACCGCTTAACCCAATCGCTCTATCGGCTGTTTCATCTTCCTTCCTTTTCAGAGTTTCATTGAAGAAGTGCTATTGTCATTTCCTTGTCCCCCACTCCACTGCACCCCATGCCCTTCAATCTGGCCTCAGAGTCATCATTTCTGTGAAGCTTTTCTTGTCAAGGGACCCAATCATAAATGGTGGTTGGCCCCAACAACTTGACCTCCCAAACTGTGAGGGGGAAAAAACCTGTTTTCTAAAGAGAGTTGCAAATAAAGCAAGATCCTGCCTCCCCGCAGTTCATGCTGGGCCCACCTCACCCCCTCTCTACCCTCACACCCTGCTCCTAAGCTGGGAAGCAGAATGAGAAAGTGACTCCTAGCGTAGTTACGTTGTTTAATTGGAGGAACTGAGGATGCTGTCATGTGATGGGGGATAAAGAGTCTGAGGACGTCCACAAGGAGAGACTGACTTCTCACTTCCAAATGGACAAACAACACATGGTGATTTGCTCTGTCCTCCCAGAGTCAGAAAAAGAAAATCTCCAGGGATTTACAAGGACAGAAAGAAGTCCCCTAGACCCAATCCTACCCCAAGTTCTGTTTGCTTCATACAACAGTGATGATGATAACTCGCTAGAGCATCTTCTAGGATCTGCCCCAAAAGGCCTCCCACCTAGGCAAAGGGGTCCCAACATCAGCTACATAGGAACTATGTATCCACTCCCTCTCCTTCCTCCAGGCCAAGTAGAGGAGACAAGGAAAGGGAGACAGGAATCCCACAGGCAGACACACCACTCAATCAAGACACAGTCTGCCAAGGGATAAGCTCAGGCAAAGCTCTAAATCAATCACTTGTTTTTACAAATGACAGCATTCTGGACATCATCAAGTAAATGGTACAACATAGGATTCATAATTGCTGAAATAAATGACTGAGCACCATCTTCTCAATCTGACATACTCTCATCTTTCATTCATTCACTCCTACCACAAATGCTTACCAAAGGTTGATTCCACACGTTTCTAAATTTAATCACTAGTAGGTAACTAAGCTTTGATCCTTGCCCTAAAGTTACTAGGGAAAGTAAGGAAAGAATAGACGTGTATCTATCATAAGGCATTATGTGAATAGTTCTATAACAGGAGTATAAAGTACCAAAGGTATCAGGTCAAAAATCTAAACTATTCCATGAAGTACTTTCAGATAGCTTTCGCTGATCCATTTAGATAGGGCTTTCTCATGCTTGCCTTTCCGGTGAGTGAGACCCTTCATATCTCCTGCTTAAATACATTCCAAAGGGGTAGCTAGGGATGAGGCCTGGGAGAAGACAACAAGATACTCATGGCCTCGTTTGGAAAGTTGTGATGGGCAATCCAGCAGAGATGATAAGTAGAGATTAAATAAATTATGGACATTTCCCCTCAAATAGGATCTTACCCGTAAGGAACAAGATGGCCATGTCTTGTGGGGAACTGAATGGCCCTAATAGCTATGTAAAACCTATGATTAATCTACAGATTTTAGCCAACTATTAGAATTAATTAGCATTTAGTTACACATTAGCAGAAGGCAACTAATTCCACATGCTTCCTGGTTTCCTTACAAACTTTGCAATGAATCCATGCCTCACTTACATAATTTGACAGGAATTTTAATAAAAATCTCTATCATTATTAGAGCAATACATAATGAATATGAAAAATTCAGAAAGCATAGCAAAGTTGATTTTTTAAGTTCATTTATATCCTGATAAATACTTAATATTCTGGCATATTTCCATGTAATTTCTGTTTGATTTAGTAATGATTTGAAATTAATATACCCCATAAGCCAACTGACTTTAAAAAAATCACCAGTAAATTAGAATCTAAATTGCCAACTATAATCTCTTTCAATTATGAACACGTTTTTATCTTTTTTTTTTTTTTTTTTGGGTCCGGTCATGGGGCCTGAACTCTGGGCCTGGGCGCTGTCCCTCAGCTCTTCAGCTCAAGGCTAGCGCTCTACCACTTGAGCCACAGCGCCACTTCCAGCTTTTTTCTTTTTGCTTATGTGGTGCTGAGGAATCGAACCCAGGGCCTCATGCATGCAAGGCAAATGCTCTACCACTGAGCCACTTTCCCAGCCTGACGTTTTTATCTTTTTTTTAAGTTTTTATCTTCATGATTGTAAATGAAGCAATGGATTCCATTTTAAAAAGGTTAAATTCAGTGGAGGAAAATGGCTTACTGGGTCATTTTATGATTGAATAGAAGTCAGCAGTACTCACTTTCCTACTTATCTTTCCATTGTCCTACTATCAGGAATTAAGATTTTGTTGAACCCTCCCTTAAGATATAAACTCCTTTAAATATAGATTTCCTTGGTCATATAAGCAAGCATGTGTAATTGTAGTAAACACACACATGCATGCATATACACACAAAACTTTGTGAGCAATATTTTTTGACAAACATACAATTACTATCTTTTATCAAGATACATAACAATGATTTATTTTCCTTTGCATTCTTCCATAACAGACATGCTTTTCAATGATATCTACAACAAAAAGTATTGACTTACCTGATTAAGAAATTATGTAGTCCAACATCAAAATGCCTGTTCAAAGGAGACAAAAAAGCCTATGAATAAAACATATTTACAGTAATAAAGGACTTGTACATATAATTTATATCATGAAAAATAGATTTTCTATGACAGCTGTCCTCAAGGTATGGTGCAGAAGTAGCAGCAATGGCATTATTGCTGGAAATACAAGTGTTCAGGTCTCTACCTCAGGCAAATGCATTCAGAAGTCAGAGCTAGAGTCCAGCAATTCAACAAGCTCTTTGGTGGTTGATTCTAGTGAGCACCACAGCTCTTATAGCAAAGGGGTGTTGAAGCAAGTCTAGACTCACTTTCTGGAAACAAAGGTCATACAGGTAGATTTCCAGATGCCTTCCACTCTCTCCATAGGTGAGTCCCTAAACAACTTAGTTATCCTGCCAGGATATAAGACACAGGATTTCACCGTGGAGTGAAGTTCATCAATTCATTCCTTCACTGTTGCTAGCTTCTGGCTTTACTCCTCATCCTATTTGACAGTGGTGACTGCTGATATTAAAATACAATTCCCATGGGACACTTTCAAATGATAAGATTCTTTTTTTAATTTATTTTTTTATTTTTAGTAAGTTTTTTTTTATTGTGAAAATACCGTACAGAGGAGTTACAATTACATGAGCAAGGCAATGAGTACATTTCTTATCAAGCATTGTTGCCTCCTCCTTTGTTTTTCCCCTACCATCCATGCCCTCCCATCTCCATGACTACACTCCCCCCCCCCGCCCCGTTTCAACATAACATCTTGTACACCTCATTGTCATCTCATTGTTGCAATGGGTCCACCTGTATCCCTGGATAAGATTCTTTTATGTACTAATCTGCCTATTTATAGATCATAGGCCCTGCTAGAGGAGAATAGAAAAACTCAAAGCTAAAATACGTCATTCACCACATCACTTAACCAAGATGATTAGAAAACACAGAGAAAAAATGGTATTCAAGATACACAAACTCCATTTATTTTTAAATCTTCTGCACAAAGTTATTCACTAAAGAAAGCTCTACGGGGAATAGCTGACTTGTTTCGTTTGTTTTTACATTATCCTGGATGAGATGCAAAGTCTTCCTACAATTGTATTAATACCGAATTTTTTAAAATTCTCAACCCAAACCAAAAACACTTTACTCAGCTACCTAAGTAAAAATCCATACCACAGGTAGCAAGTGGATATTAGCAATAAGAGAAGTTGTAATGGGTGCAGATTAAAACAGATTTTTGCCAGGTGCCAGAGGCTCACCCCTGTAATCCTAGCTACTTAGGAAGCTGAGATCTGAGGATCGAGGTTCAAAACCAACCCAGATAGAAAAGTCCATGATATTCTTATTTCCAGTGAACCACCAATAAGATAGACGTGGAGCTGTGGTTCAAATGGTAGAATGCTACTTTAAGGGGAAAAAGCTACGGGAGAGTACCCAGGCCCTGAGTACCAGCACACATATACAAAAAACTTATATATTGTAAGCAATCTCTAATATTTCCAATTTCATGTATTTCTAGAAATATTAACTTTTACTGCTATCAATAGAAAAAAACTGAGAAAACATAGTATCATATACCTATTATACTACAAATCTTGCTCCTTTGGGCTACAGAGCCATTCCAGAGAACAAAGATCTTAATTTCCCCCTCTTCAACAATTTTTTTTGGGGGGGTCTGGTTGTAGGGCCTGAACTCTGGGCGTGGGCGCTGTCCCTCAGCTCTTCAGCTCAAGGCTAGCAATCTACCACTTGAGCTTCCGGCTTTTTTCTTTTTGCTTATGTGGTGCTGGGGAATCGAACCCAGGGCCTTAGGCATGCAAGGCAAGCGCTCTACCACTGAGCCACCTTCCCAGCCCTCAACAAATATTTTTGATGTCTCTACTGTAGGCTAGATATTGACAGTGGCTGAGGCAGACAGTCCCTACTTATAGGAGTTGACAGTTTAGAAAGGCAGCAGATATCACACTTTTTGTTTTTAATCACATCTGATTCTTTTCATATCTGTAATCCTAGCTACTTAGGAGGCTGAGGCTTGGAAGATCATGGTTCAAAGCCAGCCTAAGTAGAAAAGTCCACAAAACTCTATCTCCAATTAACTAGCAAAATGCCAGACTGGAGGTATGGCTCAACTAGTAGAGTACCAGCCATGAGCAAGGTCCTGAGTTTAAGCCCCAATGCTGAATTTAAGCACCAAAAAGAAAAAGAAAACAAAGAAAGAAGAGAAAAGGAAAAGGGGGGGAAACAAAGAAAACAGGTCAGCCTTCTGGGTGTACTTCATTGAGAAGGGCCTCTATAGTCCTGAGAGCCACTGGACAGTAACAAGCCCTCTACTTCTCTACAGTGGCTTGGTACATGGAGAAAGCCTTGATTCACTTTCCTCAGCTTAACAAGCCAGTAGAAGTCTGTGGCTGCCTGGCTGACACACAGTATGATCATGTCACATGAACAGCCAACACCAAACTAGGAGGCTCTTATAAAACAGTACCTTCCCAGCTAATTGGTAGCATGCATTTGATATCTAGGAACAGCTCCATTTTCAAACTCCCACAGTGTCTGAGCAGAAAGCCAGTGGCCATATGTTTTCACTTTGTGCTATGCTCTGGGCTGCTCATTTAACTGTGCAACCAATGCTAAGGACCATTAGCACTTCAAAGACAATTTGTTCTTTTTCAGCCACTTACACTAAGGGGAAAAAAAAGTATAGCTAAGACCGATTTGTTTCTCACAGCAGGTTCTATCAAATTATATTACAAATCCTATCTGTAATTATTCTACACGATTCCTTCGAGTGGAACAAATCTTTATGGATATAATAATCCCTATTCACAAAATATAAAAGTTTAATTAGACACTATTTAATCTACAGGTAGGATTGCCCACAAGCTCTTTATGCAGACCACACACGCTTCTAAGCCAGCATCACACAGAGAAAGTGCAGCCAATATAACTCGTAGTACAAGCCCACACACTGTATTCTATAAAATACTTGGAGCAAGCCACAGAGTTAGGTGTAAAATAAGGCCATGGGTTTGAAATAAGAACCTCTCAACAGTGGAAGTACTTTTTAGATAATCAGATAGGTAAAAGACACAGAGAAATCCACCAGGGTAGTGAAAGAACACCAGTACATGCTCCATTTGCTTCATGAAGACGTCCATGTAAGTCACTGGTGTTTATACTCACGCTGTTACAGTCAATGTAACCCACCATTGGTGGAGAGTTCCAACCAGTGATCTTAAATGGACTTCTGCCAGCTACTGTGGTCTTCTGCCCAATAACAAAGATGTGGCCAAGTAGTGTTTCTTAAATTCTTTTATAAGTCATTTTGTATCTTGCTATATAGAACTGTGGTAGCCAGTTTCCAAGATGGGCTTTGCTGATCCACACTACCTGGTGTTCACCCTGCACCTCCCTCTCACATCATAGCAGGACAAATCCATGTAACTAGCAAAGCAGAACTGAAGAGAATCACAGCAGAAGTGAGCACAGCACATCTCACCTTGAGATCAGGTTGTAACAGATCCTGTCACTTCTCCTCACAATTACTTATGCTCTCCCTCTTGATTTCTTGGATCACGTGTCTGGCGGAAGCTATCAATACTATCTTAATGGCCCCAAGGCCTTGGAGATGAGGGACGGACACCTCCAGCCAACAGCCATAAGGGCTAGGCTTGAAAATAAGTCTTCTAGCTCATTTAGTTCTATAGCTAGCTACAGCCATGCCTGATGGTGGATCCTCACCCCGTGTCTAATGATCAGTTAAGCAACACAAGGATCCATGACCTCCTGGCATGATAATTTTTTAAATTTGAATTGCTAAATCTGGAGATAATTTAGTCAGCAGAAATAGATGATTAATGTGGGTATTCAACTGAAACAAAAAAAATCAAGATGCCTTACCTATATTCCTCTGAATAGTACATGCTGATAGTTTTTATTTCACTCAGTTTTCTAAATGTCTGAAATTCAAGTAAGCATGATTACAATAGGTCCCAGAAAAACCCAAAAGGTATTAATAATTAATATTTAAAATTGTATGTACACATATATTCAGAGAGAAAGCAGAGTGTCTTGCTGATAACAAATTACAACCATGTCTATTATTTCAATTGATCCTTACAAATTAACCAACTGTAGAACAAAGATTAAAATTCTCACTTTCTTGAGTTTGAAATGGTGCTACAAGAAAAAAAAAGCTATCTACATGTGTGAAAATGAGACAAGGCAAGTAGATGAGACTCGTTTGCGAAGTGAGGGGGCTGGAAAATGATAAAGAGGTGATTATTATCAACAAGAATTGTATACACAGACTTGTTAAAACTACACATCTTTGTAGATCTGATTGATGCCAATAAAAAATGAAAATGAAATTTTTTTTAAAGCAGTTACGGCCAAGGAACAAAAACGAATGTAACTGAAGCCTGCCCTCATGCCTACTGATTCTTAATGCTCTTCCCTCTGTACAACCTTTGTTATATTTCCCAGATGGAGTCTAGCATAGAAATTGTGTAATATAGTATACATTCAAATGTGTGTTTTTGTTATATGGGAATAAATTAGCTAATACATGTATATAACTAAAAGATAGAAATGTCAAGAAAACTTACCACAAGCATACCTTATTTGTTCATCTAACACATGTGATTTTGACCAGGAGCAGTCAAAAATATAATAAATAAGCCCAGCTCTGGTGGCTTATGCTTATAATCCTAGCTACTCGGGAAGCCAAAGATCAAGATTCAAAGCCAGCCCAGGCAGGAAAGTCTGTAAGACCCTTTTATCTCCAATTAACCACCAAAAAGCATCTTCAGGTGGATTTTAATGCAATCATAACCACAACAAATTGTCCATGGGACATTTCCTATCCATAGGTAGAAATCCCCTGGTAAGCACTAGAGGAAGATAGGTACCTAGTCTCAAGGTTGTGAGTGTTTTATTTGTTAAAGACCCCCAAAACTAATGTTTTTAGCTTAAACCTCTCTTTAACAATCCAGACCTGGTTGGTTGGCTCTGTCTCAACATGGCTAAGTTATAGCACTAACTTTTTGACTCAACATTAGTCTAAATGTGGTGATGAAAAGTATTTCTTAAACATGCTAACATTTAAATCAGTAGACTTCTGTTTACCTTTCATTGTGTGGTAATCTTCGTTCAGTCAACTGAAGACCTCAAGAGAAGCCCTAGTAGGAAGAAATTCTTTCTCTAAACTGGATTCAGACTCAAGATTACATCAACTCTTTCCTAAGACTTCAGCCTGCTCTGTAGATTTTAGAGTTGCCAAGTCCTTTAAATGAATTTAGATAGACTAGTCTCAGAAGACTTAGGGGCACATTAAGTAATTACTACCTCATTGCCATTTATTCCTATCTTCATCAAGGAAAATACATACATATGTGTACGCATGCACAAGCCTGCATGCAAACAAAAATGGAATCTTTTTGACAGATACTATGAAATAGCTGAATAATGTAGATGCGTAACACAATTGGACTGTTTTGCAGTTTCATAGTGTAATATGTGTCTAAATTAAAGGTCTCTACTTTATAATGTTTTATACTTGACAAGAATTAAGAGAAGTGGGTCCTTTAGGTACAGTGGAGGTCAAGGGGAAATGGGTAGACAAATGAAGAGGAGACAAATGAAGAAGAGTAGACAAATGAAAAGGAGAAGTCTACGAAGTTAACGATAGGAAAGGAAGGGGTGGGTAGGAGAGGAATGGGTAAGGATGACGGAAGGGGCAACGCTGACTAATATGGACTGTATTCATAATCTGCTTTGTTAAATGGCAATTCCGCTGTACAACTCCTTAAAGAATAATTTTAAAAAAAGAACTGACACCTAAGTTAAGTGCTCCAGACCTCCTTAAAGTTCTTGCACGAGGCCACTCATAATTCAGTGGGTGCCTGTTTCTTTCCCTGTGCCAGAACATTCATCTCAATGGGGCTTTTACCTGCAGGCACAAAGGGCTTTAAAACCTGGGAAGCTTTCTAAAGCGTTTGATTTGGCCAGAAAACCACTTCTTGTGTAACCATGTTAAGGCTTCTATTTGGTTATAACCTCAGCTTTTCTGCCCACATAAAAGTCCCCCTGGGGAGTTCTCTTGGGGGCCAAATCTGAGTAAAACTATCTCAACTCAAATGGAGATGCCCAAGGAAATTAGCTGAGACATGTCTCTATTCACAGAAATCCATGGTCCATGCTTCCAGTAGATTCTCTTTGCAGGCTGAAAATTCCCTGAGATGCTTTGAGATGAATTTTCATTCTTCAGAATGTCTTCAAGTTTGAGTTCTTCTCTGACTTAATAAATCTCTTCTTTTTCTTCCTCTAAACTATTTCTGGATCCTCCCTCCATCCAGGCCAAACATGGCATGAAGATTACAGCAGCTATGAGCTGGGGGAACAGACTCCTCATCAGAGAAAATAAACTCAAAGGTCAAATGTGGGCTGGTTCCAAGGCCATGGTCCTGGTGAGAGGACCCCAAAGCACGTGTTTCAGACAGCATGTGGACCTCTGCATGATATTTTGTTATTAAATGGGCTGGCAAGAGCTTTGTGTCCTCTGTATCTCAGTAGCTGGTAAGATATGGGAAAGCATTGGAGATTATGGTCCCTGAAAGATGATCTCAAATAACAGGGAGTGACTGTGTGGCCTTCACAAAGGACTAGCCCTCTAGACCGCGGGGGACCAGGGTCTGGGATGCGCAGGTACACCTTCCCCTGTGTCTTGCATTCACACATGGTCACATAGGAAGCCTCACCAACACTTCAGCTTTACCAACTCCAAATAAGCAATGCAAACGCAGGAGTTGACATTGACCTGGATGGCACTGAATACCAGTCGCTAGAATGGAAAAAGAGAAAACAACAGATGGAGATCTTGGTAAATGGGCACTGCCAAACTAGTTTAGAAGGTCCTGGCATTTTAGGACAAGAGCCCTGGCTCCAACAGCCCTAGAAGACTGGGCTCAACCTCCTATCCCAATATGCCAATTGAAAGCTAAGTAGTGATGGAGGACAAAGAAAGATTTATCCAACATAGCCACACTGGAAAAACAGATAAAGGGGTTCAGAGGCTCCAAGTCTCTTTGGGGGAACTTGCTTGAGCTCCTAGATTACACAGAGCAGGGATAGGAAGCACGTATAATTAATCATCAGTCTTGAGCACATGGATCTGATTGCTGGTCATTTCAGAATCGCTCAGGCAGGGCCCAGTCATGTTAAGATAGTCCCTGCTGCCTGGAGATGGGTAGATTTGACATTTATCATGAAATGATTATTGATCAGTCTTGTAATTCCTAAAATCCAAGATGAATGTAGGTTTAAGGTAATCATTCTAGTGCCTCAAAGAGGAAAGGTGTCCTAGAAGAGGACAACATAAAAGCTAACAGTATTCTTACTTCTGTACCTTCCATTCTGAAGGAGGATGAGATAAATTAGGTATCACTGGTTTTTAGACCACAAATCCTTGAGTAATTAACATGCCCAAGTACAGAATCGAGAAAGAGCCTGACTCTAAGTACTATGACAATGGAGACAGATGAAAAATGAAGGCAGGAATGCCAGTTTTATCCTGATTTTAGTTAATTCATAGGCAACAGTGCTTCCTAATTTTAAAAAAGGTAGTTCCTAAGAAATTATTACAGAGAGAAGATAAAATCAAATGAATAATAAAATGGAGACAACTACCAGTCAAGGAGCACAAAATAAGACCCTAAAATTAGATCTGCTTCTCTCTCTGGAGGGCTTTAATCAGTGTTTAGTAAACATTTCTGCATTTAATTAGGAGAGGAGGGCAATTATGTAGTTAAACTGACAGGACTTCTGATTGACTTTAACCTCCTTCCTCCTAAGGAATCCCAATTGTGCCCCTGCTTCTCATTTACTTTTCTTCACTTCTACTCTTCCAGTTTAGCCTGCCCTCCTCTCCCCACACTGACCTCTTCAAGGCTAGCTCATCAATCCTCCAGGCACACACATACCAGAAAACTAGAGTATATGGTATGTTGGGGGGTAGGTGTCACAGCAAAAAAGAAAGGGAGAAAAAGGTGTGGGGAAGTGGCTGGTAATTTTATGGGTATGTGGGTCGCCATTATAAGCACGGAGTCCTGACTTGAGCCCACCAATTATGCTTCTATCTCATTTGCTCTGTGTCTCTTTCCTGAAGTCACCCTGGATTCTGTAAAGGACATGACTAATAGATGTCACCTATATAATGGGGTACTGAAACTACCCCCAGGGAACAGCAGAGTCTACCAGAACAGGTCACCTCCCAAGGGAGGGAAAGTACCTACAATAATGAGGTGACCATACCCTAGAGCAAGAGTGACCATCTCATGGGAACCAGATTGTTCCCTGAAGTAATGGCAGCAATAACAACTTCTCTGGAACTCCTCAGAGAACAGTAACTGAGATAATGATCAACCCGAATACTTGCTTAATAATGGGGACCTTCCACTCCAGCCCCAACTTTCAGTTCCCCAAATGTTAGTGCTCCTGTCAAGTTCCTACACCCATGTCTAGGTGTATACTCCCCTCTCTTATATGGCCATGCCTTGTCTATGAGGCATGTGTGACCTTTTACCTTGCTTGCTGAATAAATCTCTGCCCTTTACCTTATAGGTCTGCCTGAAATTCATATGCTCCATTAGAGATAAGAATCTAAAAGGCTGGTGAGGACTTCTTTTTTATTCTTTTCAGGGACTTCCTTGAGACTGTCACCCATCATTAGTGACAGATGACCTTTCTAGGTATACCTTCTGCATGAGAAACTACTCTTAGACTGGGCCGTCAAAATAGATAGAAATTTGCTTTTTTCCTATCCTTTTTAGGTTGGCCTACTGTTGTAAGGAACCTCCTTCAGCAAGATACAGAGAAGCCACATTTTGAGAGGTCGAATTGGGAATCTTTATTGGAGAGCCAGTATCTGTAGGTAGACTCCTGTCTAAAAGACCTGCTGCCCCACAAATACACTTAACACTGCTATGAAATAGAGCCAAGAGAGCAGGAGAGGAAAGAAAGTGCAGAAAAACAATACCAACAACATAGATCAACCCCATGAAGTGGGACTCCATGTTGACCAGAGGAGAACCAGGAGAGAGGAGACACAGGAGACACAGCACAGAAGAAATAGCACACAAGGCATGTTGGGATGGTGCCTGAGCTGGTCTGAGTCTAAGTAGTGTCCGGGTCAGGAGGCAGGGTCACAGGAAACTCAAGTGTCTCCCAAGTTCAAGACATAGGACTGACAGGTCCAGCAACCTATCATCCAAGTCCCTGCCCTGCCTCTAGGAATTCAAGAATGCCTATCACGTAGGAGATGGGGCTTCACCTTCTTTCACCATGAAGACAAGATGACACCAGTTAGACCCAGCATCCCTACTTCACTACAAATTAAAATTTGCATAAAAGAGATTAACAGGAGGAAAACAATGTTAGTTATACATAGATATACAGGAATCTCACAAAAACATGAGACACAATGAAATGCCAAGTGGAGACTTATATATCATCCTGAGACACAGATCAAAAAATAGGGGTGTAGGTTTCTAGGGGAGGTATGGAAGCAAATTACAGTAAGGGGAAGGGAGAAATGTGTGCTCAAATGTATATATCAGTCTCTCAGCTGACAAAAGCTGTCTCCCACTAGCTGTTTCTGCCATAGATGCCTTTACTGATTAATATTTCCTCTATAAATGTAAATTTCCTTTACAAAAAGGTTTACATTTTATTTTCATCTGTTGAGTAAAGAACTTTTCTATTGCTGACTGGTTCTCAATTTCCTTTTGCTCAAAATAACCAATATGGCAAAGTGACATATTTTGGGGTGATGTGTTCACACATGAACCCCTTCCCCGGTATCTCTGGATCACTCTTCCCAGTTATCCACTCTCCATCCCTCTCAGGGTCACATTATAAACACATAATGAGACATGTACTTCCTAGCTGTCATAAGCCAAATTCGCATTCCTGTAATCCTAGCTACTCAGGAGTCTGGGCACTTGAGATGGACATTTGAGGCCAGCTCAAAAATGTCCACTAGGCTCCATCTCCAAAGCAACCAGCAAAAAAGCAGGGCTGGAAGCATGGCTCAAGAGGTAGAAGGCCAATGAGTTCAAACCTCAGTTCTACCCTCCCCCGAAAAACAACATGTGAATGAGGACCACGCTCTGTGACAGAAACCCTTCAAACTCCCCTCAGGACACTGATGGCATATGCCCCTCAACTGAGTATCCCTGAGATGATCCTCTAAAATCCAGGGAGTTTTGTGGCTCTATAGGAAATGTGTTTATCCTCGTCCATTGTTAAACATCCCTCTTGGTTGTTATCAATGAATGCTAGATGTGGCCTCTGAAACCACACCTCCCATTCCTTAACCAATAACCAGCGGGTCCTTACCCAGGTCCTGCTGTGCACACCGTCTGAGCTCACTCTCAAGCCCTGTCTACTGCCACATGGGTGGATGGCTCACTCTTCCCACCCCTTCCCACTCCCCTAAGCTCTGTCCCAAGATCTGATCTTCTCAGGAGTGAAATGTGAAAAATCGCATCACTGGTATGAGGAACAGCCAATGAAAACAATTGAAAATAATTACACGGCTCTAAGTTGAGAGACACTGGGGACTTCATTATCTTTCCTGTCCATATTCTCCAGAGGTAGATTGCTCCTTCTTGATTGAAGAGAGCAGCTTTCAAAGCCACGGGGCAGTTGGCAAATCAAGTTTGCCTTCAGGAGAGCAGCCTGTGTAGGACTTGGGAGTGTAGGGGAAGGGACATAGCCTCCCTATTGCCCGGGCTGACCAGATGAGAATCAAGAAGTTTGATCTTAGATAGCAGTGATGCCTGAGATGAATATGGTTGACTTTTGAGAAAGAGAGAGAGAGTGAGAGAGAAAATGAGTGTGTGTGTGTGTGTGTGTGTGTGTGTGTGTGTGTGTGTACATGCATGTGTGTACTCAGCCCTTCTACTGAGATGGACACCTAACTATACCTGCTTCGGCTCAGTCTGTCTTGCCCTTAGTCTATCAGATATGGACACAGACCTGCAGGTACTTAAGAAGAGTACCCTGTTTCTAGGTAACAGCTCTAATTATTAATAATGTGAACAGCACTTTGAGCATCTCCAGAACAATACTTCAAAATGAGTGAAGAAGAAATGAGAAGCTGATTAGAGTGTCTTCATTATAAGTAAGCATTAGCCTAATGGATCCTTAGAAGGAACTCAAAAATATGTCATTTAACAGCCATTTCCCTGATTGTGAGAACACTTTGTATCTGAATGTCACTACGTTGTAGCTAGCCACTGTAGTAATTAAAATCCTAATTATGCTCCCATCATTAGGGATGAATTAAGGGGGCTAAGAAATTATTAAAGAGGAAAGTCTCATGAAAAGTGACTATTTGCTTCACATGAGAACAGAATCCCTAGGGTTAAGTGTGTAAGAATGAATTTATGAGTATACTCATTCAGCCACATCAAATCCTACCTCAATTCTCAGCATCTAAGCAATGTTAAAGCTGGAGAAAATTTTAAAGATTTTAACTCTTAATACCTTCTTCCATCAGTAAACAAAGGCCTGATATAGTAGCTTATTGAAGGCCCTCTGGGAGCATAATATCACATGGCTCCTGGAGTGTGAAACCCTGTGGTCCTAGATC
The DNA here is from genome assembly GCF_024711535.1 of Dipodomys merriami. Lineage (NCBI taxonomy): Eukaryota > Metazoa > Chordata > Mammalia > Rodentia > Heteromyidae > Dipodomys > Dipodomys merriami. The sequence goes on from NW_027204604.1 coordinate 6,655,108, forward strand.
CTGAGAGCAGCTGATGGAGCAGTCCATGTGTCCGTTCTGCTGGAGCACTGAGAAGAAGGAGACTTGGACCGTTACTAAGCAATTGCAAAGACAAAGATTAGGCCATGGGTCTCAGCTGGGGCAAAGAAATCTACTGAGGCTGAGCCCATCCATATCCAGAAGGATTCACATTAGTCATCAGATCCTGGGACTGTGTGCTACACATCCTACAGGGAAGTTTCCATGTCAAAAAGTCAGATTTAGGTCAAGAATTGTGGCACCCATTTGTAATCCTAACTACACAGGAGGGGTAAGTAGGAGGATCACAGTTCAAGGCTAACCCCAGACAAAATTGCCAGACCTTATCTTTAAACAAAAATAACTAAAGCAGAAAACAAAAAAGGCTGCAGACATAGCTCAAGTGGCAGAGCACTTGCCTAGTAAGCATAAAGCTCTGAGTTCACATTCCAGTACTGTCATTTAAAAAGGTCATGTTTACAGATAGATTCTTTATTCTCAGTCCTGTCTATTCATTGGATTCACTTCTGCACAAGATGGGGGTCTTCATTTTTCTGCTTTTTCATTTATATGCTGAACTCTCTACCCTCTCTCTCTCTGTCTCTCTCTTTCTTTTCTCTTCCCCCCCCCCCATCTCTCTCATTCTTCCAGTAACCACTCAAACTGAAACAAAATACTGAGGGTCAAATTTGGTCTCAGTGAGGAACAAAACGACTCCACTACCCTCTAGCCCCCACCTCAACAGTACTCTGCACATAGCAACCCAGGACCACAAACTTACTTATAGATGCTTCAGGAACTAGAGAGAGAAGAAAGGTAATAGGTAATTCAAGGTTTACAGATCACTTTAAGATATAATACACTGAGAAAATTAGGATACATATGATAATACCACTTCTTCTACTTCATATTACAGACATTAGTTATCTACATCATAGTTTTCATTATTAGAATTTGATTCCCTCCCCCTCCTCTTTCACACTATCCTCCTTACTGAACATGTAGACACACACACATCCAAAGTCAAAAGGAACCATGAGACATGGAGTAGACCTTTACTGCCTTTGGATAAGGGACCAGGAGCCTTACTTCAAAGATGGGGATGATGATGCCCCCACTACTGCCTGAGATCACACAGGAGACAGGATTAGGATGCCCCTGACCCCAGATTTCCACTCTTCTAACAAATGTTGAACATCTAGAAATGACTGCAGTTTGTAATCTAGATCTCTAGCTTATCTTGAGAATTACTTACAGGGTATGACTCCATTTAATTTTCCACTATTTGAAAAGCCCCAATGGTATCCTCATCATAGGAGAAATAAAGGTCTGTGGATTTTGTGGGAAAATAATACACACAGATTCACAATTATCTGATAAGGGGCCACTGAAACAGAAAGATGATATTATTTTATATAGTTACATTGACAGGTGGGAAAAATCTACTAGAGGTGCATTCATGGCAGGCAACCTACAGGCAATCTTATAAGGCCATACTTAAAGATCTGATGATCATGGTTTGAAGCCAGCCCAGGCAAACAAATCTATGAGACGCTTATCTCCAAGTAAACAGCAAAAAAAAGCCAAAAATGGAGGTACGGTTCAAGCGGTAGAGCACCAGTCCTGGATATAAAAGCCAAGCAAGAATGTGAGGCCTTAAGTTTAAGCCCCAGAGCTGGCATAACACCAACAACAATAACCAAAAAACTCTCCTGCCAGGTGGGGTCCACATTTGTAAATCCCAATATATGGGAGGCTAAGAAGGAAGAGTTTGAGATCAGCCTAAGCTCTGAAACATAGACCTTTCTCAAAAGAAACCAGACAACCCACCTCCATGGCTCCAAAGAGGCTAGGTTTATGCAGTGCAATATCTTTAGAAAATAACCCCTGGCTTCAAATCCAAGATGAGATGCGCCTGAACATAAGAGGAAATGAGAAGAGAGTGATGAAAAGCTACTGTCATGAACATATTACACCTTTTAAGCAGTGAGGAATTCATTTAATAAATCGATTGAAGCCTGAAATCTAATTAAATCTAAAAGAGGTATCAACCTGAAATGCTAATAAGTTCACGCTCAGCTTGTGTATGCCGCAGCTCTGCCATGCATGTCTTTAATAATGCATCACCTACAGTATTTTCTGTATTCATTAAAGCAGCACTGCAACGTGACATGAATTATTCTCTCTGTCTTCAGCTACAAGTATCTTTATGTGGGCAATCAAAACCAGGTTCCCTTTCCCATGCAAGGTGGCTGAAAGCTGTTTCTCAAAGACTGGTACTTTAGTTATAAAAAAATAGAGAGAGAGAAACTTAATAAAGAGCCATGTATGTCTTTTATTCAGAAAAGCAATGAAATGAAGGTTCTTCTGTGTAATTATAGGTGTGCTGTGTTGGGAAATAATTTGAATTGTACAAGACTAACAAAGCAGAATGCCAAACAGCTTCATGGAAATGAACACTTAATTAGTTCAGCCATCTTCAGGGAAAGCACCAGCAGCAATGGCCACTGTAAACTTCAGCTCTCTTCCCAAACCTCAAAACTCAGCCAGGAGTTGGGCCTCATCTGTGACTGGGGAGTAATTTAGGGGCCGAGAAAGAGCAGAAAAGTGTTTTTAAATGGTGAGTCAATGTATCAAGGCTTGGATCTGGGTTGCTGCATGTCCTCTGTTTCTGCTTCTGCCTCAGCACAGAACAAAGCTACTTCTCAGCTCAACAGCTTTCCGCATCCTCCATCTAACTAAGACGAAAAACCAATACATACACAATGACGTGCACAAAGTTCTCTCATCTGATCTCCTATACCTCTCCTGATGGTCCCCTTTTGCTCTAATAGTCACAGGTCTCCTTCCTGTTCCTTGAGCCCTTTAGACACGCCTCTAGCCAGTGCCTTTGCACTAGACCTCTTTTCCATATAGCTCTCCAGATACTCATGTGATGCGTGTGTTTTCTTCCAGGTCTTCATCAGGTGTCAGTTGCTCAGTGATGCCTCTTCTGGTTACTCCCAGTCAGTTGTCAGTATTCACCAGTATTTGTGAATTTACAAGCTCACTAAAATCTATCTGGAACCCCAAAATCAACCAGGGAAACAACTTTCAGTTATTCATAGACAAGCTCAGAATGGCAAAAGCTTTAAGCCATCCAACATTCCACAAGGCATACTCCGCCTCTGGCTTCAGCTCTCAAACCGAGTGGCCTGTGTATTATACATGCAGTACCATATTTCTCACATTTTTTCTCACATTTTTTTATTTAGAGAATATTAGTTTCTGTAATCAAACCCACGTAGATAAGACCTTACATATTGTGTGGGAGTTTCGGGGGAGGAGAAAGGTACAATTTTGCTGATTAAAATGGTTCCTAAGAACAGTGTTGAATTGCAGTGTAATATTTCTAAGTATAAGAAGGCTGTGGTGGACCTCATGGCAAAAATACTCAGGGTTAGATGAGCCTCATTCCGAGATGAGTTACAGCACTGGAAACCACAAACTCAAAGTCAGTGAAGTAAATGTATGAATGCATGTGTATATGTATTCAGTCCTCAGCAGAAACACACATCGAGTTATGTACATGCTGACCATTCCTAATCTGAAATGCAAAATTCAAAATCTGATTCCTAAGGCCAGATCTTCAGATTAGGGCTGTTCTACTGGGGAAAATATCTTTACAAATATTCTAAAACTCAAAAATTGGAAACATTCTGTTTAAAGCACTTAGAATAAAGGATGCTCACCTGTATTTTTAATTGGTGGAGGTGCAGGTTGTACCCAGAGCTGGTAAAAACAAGATCTTTATTCCTCACGAAAGAAACGGCTCATAGTTTACTCAATTGTGTGCTTGTGGAAACACTATCAAGGATACTTCAACCCTTACCTTCCCAAATCTCCCTTTCCTTGCTGCATTTTTCCCTCGGCATTTGTTACTTGCATATTGTTTATTTCCTGGGTCTATCAGCACTCAGTAGGAAGAAATACAACCTCTCACATATACCACATCTCATCTGGTTGTAGAGATTTACTTTAAGAAACCCTGGGAAAAAGCCAGGTGCTGGTGGCTTACACCTATAATCCTAGCTATTCAGGGGGCTGAAATTTGAAGATCACAGGTTCAAAGCCAGTCTGGGCAGGCAAGTCCATAAAAATTCTTATCTCTAATTAGCCAGCAAAAAGCTGTGATAGACATGTGATAGAGTAGTAGAGTGGTAGCCTTGAGAAAAATAGCCAAGCAAGAGTGTAAAGCCCTGAGTTCACGAGATTAGATTCCTAATCTCAACTGCAATACAAGCAGAGTCGGCAATACATTGTTGTACCAATTAACTGCTACAGATTTTTAAGTCAGTTGTCAACTAGAAAAACAGTATTTTCAGATGCAAGTCTACATTAGGCCTGACAACATGTGACATGGGATCTGAGTCACTGCAATGCCTGTCCCTCTACCCTTACCTCCCTCATGTCAGTATGATTCTCCACCCTCAGCTGAAGAGTCTGGACTACAATACTGCAGCAAGCAACCTGGCCTGACTGCTTCTCACTCACCCATTAATCACAACCCAGGGGAAAACAGCAGGGTGCCCTTGATGTATATTTCAATAAGTTCTTAGCAAATCCTCTAAACACCACAACTGGCAACAGTGCCTGCCTACGTGGACCTGTCAACTCCATTTCAGCAGGAAGGCCGCATCCTTGATCTACATTTCCAGTCACTGGTGGGTCTCTTCTCCTGTGGAAATAGTCTCTAACCCTCCCCACAGTAGATTCAAGAAGAATAGCCATTCACTATCTAAGGAAGCTTGGCCTCAGGCCTCAGACGATGAAAGGCTGGGCATTCTTTCCTGGGTGGCAGAGGTCCACCACTGTGTATTTTTACACACAACGAACAATCCCAGGGGAACACCACAGGAAAGAAGGCAGAAAAAAGAAGTCACGTGGAGGCGTGAGAGGACAAATGTGTCCTGTTTCAACAAATAAGAGCAACTCTGCTTTCCTAAGCTTGGGTGGCTACGGATCAGGGATCTCCATCTGGTTTGTGTCAATCACCTCTAAGTCAGTCTGGTTTCCTGGATTCCTGATCTCTTCCATTAAAGATCCACCTTCCAGTGCCCTTGGGGCAGGTCAAGTTCATTCTCTACCATCTCTTAAATCCATCTGTAGCCCCATTTCTTGGGAAATTCAGTAAAGATACTCAATTAAGGTTACTCAATTAATTCTGGGGACTGATCCCATGGCCCATGTGAACACAGATATCATGGTCACTCATATCCATCAGCCATGTGATCTTCAGTCATGGTCAGTCAGGAGCACATATCCTTAAGCATTCAAGCAGCCCAGCACCCAAGTTTTAATATGCATGCAAGGTTCCAAAGAGATCTTGTCCAAAGTAAATTCTGAATCAGTAGTGTGGAACCCAAAGTTCTACATGTCTAACAAGCTCCCAGGAGAGCCTGATATAGCTGTGTATTTGACCATTCTACTATTATCACTGATCGACCCTTGCTAAATGCAGTCACACTGACTACGTGAAAGTAAAATACAAACTAAGGATGGTGTGATGGTGGTCCCTGGTCTGGCCTCTAAAAGCTCAGTGTTGTTTTGCCTGATAGAATAAGGGTCTAGTGAAAGACACCGGCAGCACTAGAAAGCCTGTCACAAAGTCAGCTGTGTTTGTAAAGAGCTGCATGGAAGGATGGAGGAACAATGACTTGTTCTGCTTCACCGTCATGGAAAGTGAGTGTGAAGAATTTAAGATGGCAGAGTCCAGCCAGGTTATCCAGTATGCTAAGGAATAAGGCACTATTTCCAAGCATGACAACCAACTTTTACCCTGCTGGGTAACTCTATACTCTTCTTGGGAGAATATACAGTATTAACTTCGTTCATGAGGAAGCACTTCAGCAGCATCAGAGAATTCTGTAATTATACAAGAGTATAGGGTTGAGTGTCTATGCAGACAGTGGGTTAGATGAAGATGGTGGGTAAGCCTGAGGCCCTCAAACAAGGCAAATGTGCCTATAACTAGAGCGTACATGTGTTATATGCCTGTGTGAAATATCACAATGAACACCATTGTTTACAGTTAATAAGTACATTACACGTCTGGATGAAATGTGACAATGAAAACCATTCATTACACTAATAAGAATGTTAATTGAATAAATACTTTCAGCTGCACTGTAAAAGGATGTCCTCAAGTTATCACCAAAACAAACAGGAATGACATGACTGCACACAGATGTAACATTTAGACACCAAAAAAATTCTGTAAACACTCAAAAGAAATAGCAGCTTGTATTTTGAATTTAATCACCACAATTTAAATGGGAGCAAAAAGCAAATAGTTGACAAAGTCTGACTTACAAGTAACTGGGCATGGGATGCAGGGACACGTTTAAAGATCCAGGGATGGATAGGGGCAGTGCCCATTGGAGCTGATTCAGTCTGAAGTGGGCTGAATGAACCGAGTAGGATGAGGACAGTCATCCAGGCAGCCATGGATTAAGGAGATGTCAGAGGAAGACATTGGCAAGACAGAGTCAATTCTCCACAGGCAGGAGAGGAAGTCACTTGTTTGGGGCAATTGTTTCTAGATCACCATTTGTAACATACTGAGGATAACATAAAAGCAGTATCCCATATCGACCCCACACCATTCACCAGGTCAGTGACTCAGGTTAAAATGGCAGCCTCCTTTCTCCCCATCTTTGGTGCCTACAGACCAACTGGCTGCTGAGTGCAACCCTGCCGAATCACTTCTATTTTACTTTGTTTGGAACTTGGTACCGATACCATTGTTCTCATGTCCCTGATTCCCACATCTGGTCACACAAACCTCACACTCTAGACCAGGGAGCAACGTACTTCAGTTCCACATCATTAGAGGCAGTCAAAGGGAATGACTAAAGAAACAGGCTCAGGAGCCATGGACTTGAGGTCAAATCTCAGATCTACCACTTACTGGATGTGAGATTTAAGGAGAGTCTCTCAACTTCTCTATACCTCAGCTCTTACTATTTTCAAAGTGGAAATGACAATAGTCCCTACTTCCCAGGCTTATGAGAATTAAATTGAATACATAAAAGCACTTACAACTGGGTGAATGGAATACAATATGTTTATGATGCTGATGATGCTATAACTATTATTATTCTGATGAGTAGGTTGTTCTGAGGATATGTTTTACAAGAGTTTTGCCCCAGCGCTGCATCCATGTTTCTCTCCTTCATTTGTAAGAGAATGATATGTCTTCCTTCAGCATTTCCCTCAGAAAATTTCCATCCCCAAAGATAAATGGCTGTCAGACGCCTCTCTCATATCAAAGTCTGAACCGAATTTCTTTTTCTTCCTTCAAGTTTGCAACGTCCTCCCTCATCTGATATCTAGGACGCAGCACAATATCTGATCACATAATGACAGTAATTAGGTAGGAAAGGTGTACACACATATCTCATTCGAGATTCCTTACAAGGCAAATGTATTCGGATGAAAATTGCAGGTAGACATAATATTTTGGCACCCCAGGCACTGATATCTAATGAGGAAAAACAGGGAGACAAAGAAGTAGAGTATCAAGGGAAATCACAGCATGGTACACCTACAGCACTGTGAGGCCGATTCATGCAACAGAGAGAAATTCATAATATCTGAGTGTTAGCTTGAAGACTCAGTGATCACAATTTCAGAGAAGAATGGCCATCTGTCCCTTCAGCATAGATTTCCTGAATGTCACTAAGAGCTAGGTGATAAGTAGTGAAGCCACGATCCAAACCCATATAGTCTGGCTCTTCATCAGTGCTCACTATGGTCTGGTGACTAGTGACCAACCCCTTCCATAGAAAGGAGCCCTGGTGTCTGTCACCAGTGCCTTATCAGTTGCATGGGAACAGAAATCTTCCACACAGGGAGGAAATGGAGAGGACATGCTGTCTTGGAAAGCCAACATGAAGCCAACAGGAAGCAAAATCTAACAGGGGTTCATCTGCCTCAACTTGATGTTTTCTTTCTACTTAGTTCTGTGGAAGCCAATGCCTGAAGAAACAAGGAAGAGGACTTTTTGTTGGTGGTGGTGGTGGTTGTGGGACTTGAACTCTGGGTCTGGGCGCTGTCCCTGAGCTCTTCAGTTCAAGGCGAGTGCTCTACTGCTTGAGCCATAGCACCACTTCCAGTTTTCTAGTGGTTTATTGGAGATAAGAGTGTCACAGATTTTCCTGCCTGGACTGGCTTTGAACCTCGATCCTCAGATCTCAGCCTCCTGAGTAGCTAGGATTGCAGGTGTGAGCCACCGGTGCCTGGCGGAAGGGACTTTTTAAACATGGATGTGAGAAGAAGGAAAATATATTCCATAAGTCTGCTGAGATAGGATCATGAGAGAGAATTGATCAGAAAAGGTACAAAGTATGAAGCTATTTAAATATCTAGTAGTTAGAAACTGCAAAGCCACAATTAATAAGATGCACTTTCCTTACTTGATTGAGATGAGGAAGAGATCATACCAAGGTAGATTTTAGGGACCCCAGGCTTCCATTTTGAAACTCATGATTTCCATATATTACTATCATCCCCTGAGACCCTCTCCCCTTCTTCACCCACCTACCAGGCCTTCTTTCCTGATAAAAATTTTAAGGTAATGATGTAAATTTCACTCTCATATCGGAAACTGTGATGATTCACTAAGATTTTGGGGTCTTCAAGGCTTGCCCTAGATTCAATGTTTTAGTGGATGATCTTACTCAACCCTTACAACAACACAGTGAAGCAAGTACTATGATTAGCCCCATCTTAATACCTCAGAAAATGAAAGCAATAAGTAGGTTGACAATTTTTCCAGTTACATGGGTACTAGGATAGCAGTTGAATAGCACCAGGATACTGCTCATCAGCCCCATTCCATAAGGCTGGGGCTCATGGAAGGAGTGAAGGGGAAGAAATAACACGTGTATCACCTGGAGTCAAGAATCTGCTCTTAGTCTTCTATCCAACAGAAAAGAAAGTGAAGCAATCAAGGGAGGCCACCAAGGCCCTTCTTCTGAAGGCACAGCTCATGACTTCGTCACCCTGGTCTTTTGTGAATTGTCACACCACTGGCTCTGAACTGGAGGGAGTTTTCCCCCCACTAGTCCCATCAATCCACAACCATTTCCCAACCTGGCCTAACTCAGTTATCTCTGTATTTATTAGGTTTTCAACACCTCCTCAAAAGTAAGAAGCTACTGGGGCTGGCAATGTGGCTTAGTGGTAGAGTGCTTGCCTAGCATGCATGAAGCCCTGGATTCAATTCCTCAGTACCACATATACAGAAAAGGCCAGAAGTCGTGCTGTGGCTCAAGTGGTAGAGTGTTAGCCTTGAGCAAAAGAAGCTCAAGGACAGTGCCCAGGCCCTGAGTTTAAGCCCCAGGACTGGCACAAAAAAAAAACCCACATTTTTTTAAAGTAAGTAGCTACTAATTCTGAAGAACCTACTGGATGCTAGATTCAATCAATCTTCTATCATCACTATGAGGCAAGTAATATTGTTTTCTTCATTTCAGAATTGGAAAAGCTGGCTGGCCCAGAGAGCTTAAATGACTTGCTCAAAGTCACAGTAGTCACAAAGTCAAATAGCAAACTCTTTAGTCACTAGGCTACTTGCAATAAAGGTGAGTCAGCACCTGGCTTACCTTTTCTCCTTTATGTTCACCCTTCCCTGTTCTATACCAATGGTGCTGATAGATTATAGCATATATCTCATCAACTTCATGCTGACCATCCTGTTCTCCAATTGGAAGTTGAACATGATTCAAAAGCAGAAGTAGCGAAGTTGCAGCAGTGTGTAGAGCTGGCTTTACCATCTACCACCTATCTACAAACTCTCTAACCAAAGATCCGGATTCTTCAACTGTCCTAGCAGCCCAAGCAATCAGAGCCCCCCACCCAAAAGAGGGCACTTGGGCTTTTCCCTCTCCCCAGACTAGTGATCTTCCTGTATATTAAGATCTCCCAACTGCCCAACAGTTCCAAGACTCCTCTGAGATAAGCAATAATGAATGAGTTTGCCTGTGAAGACCCAGGAGCATTGTAATTCAAGAAATGCAGAGGGAAAGCAACGCAAGAGATAACGAAAATTGACCCTTAACTCATCAGCCACCATGGGAAACACTCGTTTTGCATATTTCACTTCCATAGCTAGAATTCAAATTGGAGGATATCATCAAATTTCTAATTTTGAACCCTGGACAGGCAGTGGCATATTTAATGATTCTTGGCAAAAGACGCTCATTACAGATCTCATCTAAATTAAAACATGAAACCACAAAATCGAGCAGAAAATCATCAACTTCTCACATCTGTATGTATGACCACAGCAAACCATGGAAGGATGAATACAAACATTCTTTGTCGGGGGTGGGGATGGGGGGGGTCTGTGACTAAATATTTCATCAGGAATTCTATGGCAGAGAAGAGTTAAAAAAGAAACCATAAATAGACCCATCAGGTCTTAACTTTTAGGTTTCTTGCATTTGAGTGAATGGTCATTTTTTGATGGTCAATTTGCACTATCATGTCAAGGCAAATTCTTTCTCCTGCTGATGGCCGATTTCACCTGTTCTGTGATATAGAGCTCTAATTTCTCTCACACAGAAAGATGGTAGTTTCATATCTTCTCTCACTGTAAGTAGACTCGAGGATGATACAATCGGCCAGCACCATGCTCAGGCCTGTGTGTTATATGCCTTTCACATGATGATGATGAAATACAAACTCATCTTTTGTCATCACTTCTAAGCCTCATTCAATGTGGATTTTCTAGGAAGTCAGGTAACCACTAAACCGTCACTGTAGATTGTATCAAACCTTTCTTACCTACTTCCTATCTTCTCTAACCTTTGTATTATTGAATGAGCACATGCTATGATCTGCAAGATGCATTTATATAACCAGCTTGAGAACTCTGACTCTCTCAAGACTGAATTCTTCTTAAACCTAAGTCCAGGAAAAGGGAATATTCTTAAAGAGTTAAAGAATCAGGAGCAAGATTATCCTAGATGTATACTAATTATTGCAAATAAGGAAAACCATGGGTCTGGCTTACTTCCAAGTCTTTCCATTTCCTAACAAATGGAGCAGTGTCATTCTTTCTGATGGAAGCATAGAATTCCACTATATATATATATATATATATATATATATATATATATATATATATATGTATGTATGTATGTATGTATGTATGTATCACATTTTCTTGATCCATTCATCTACTGAGAGACATTTAGGTTGGTTCCAAAGCTAAGATATGGTGAATAATGCGTGATAACCATAGTTATGCTGGTAGCTTTAGTATGGCCTTGTTTGTGATCACTGGGGTAAATGCCCAAAAGTAGGAACCTATAGTGCTTTCCAGAGTGGTTGAACAAGTTTACACTCCCACCAAAGGTGCAGTAGGGTTCCCTTTTGGCCACATCCCCTCCAGCATCTGTTGTTATTAGATTTCTTTATTATAGCCATTCTAACTGGGGTGAGATGGAATCTCAATGTTGTTTTGATTTGCATTTCTTTTATGGCCAGAGAAGTTGAGTATGACTTCATGTAGCTATTGGTGATCAAGATTATAATAGTTGAAACTGAACATAAAACATGGTACATCTCCTCTTAAGGAGCATCTAGGAATAGCACACAAAATAAGCTATACCAAATTTCAGCTTTTTTCTCCCATAAAAAAGTACTTCTGGGCCTTCCATTGTACTGTAGTTCAGAGACAGTTAACTACTTAATGAGAAATGGCAGCTATGAACAAACACCCAAGTGCTTCTAAGTATAGTTGGTGGATTGGAAAATCCTTCAAGAAACTGCAAATGAAAACATGGAGGGAAATTGGGTGGAGGGCAGGAGGAGGATGGGAAGGGATGGGAAGGGGAAACAAAGGAGGAGGCTACAATGCTTGATAAGAAATGTACTCATTATCTTGCCCATGTAATTGTAACCCCTCTGTACAGTATTTTCACAATAAAAAAAGAAAACATGGAGGGAAAAATATATACCCTTGAATGCTAAAGTTGCTAGGATGGGAGACTAGATCAAGCCTTGGAAAGACTGTTATTTTATCAGCATATCCCTGAAAACACCTTCTAGAACAACCTCACTCCAAGGGATCACTTTAGAGCTTCCTCCTCAGAGTAACTGTGTATCCTTACTTTCCTGCACACATCTGTCTTCCAACTTTAATTGGGACAGAGGAGAAAGTGTTTCAACACATTGGAGTCTAAACTGTTTGAGTCAAGTTCTGTTTAACACAATGATGGAAGTCCTGGCAGACAGACATGTTTGCTCTACTTTAGTGTTTTACATAGAAGGGGAGAGATCTTTTGGGTGAGGGGAAGAAGGAAGGAAGGAAGGAAGGAAGGAAGGAAGGAAGGAAGGAAGGAAGGAAGGAAGGAAGGAAGGAAGGAAGGAAGGAAGGAAGGAAAGAAGGGAGGGAGGGAGGGAGGGAGGGAGGGAGGGAGGGAGGGAAAGAACAAACAATAAGACAGCCATTTTAAGTATAAAATATGGTCAACTGTGTGAACTGCCTCATGTGACAATCAGTGAGCTAGTATTTATGGACACAGAGCCAGCATCCAGCTGGCCTGCAGGATCCAAGGTTTTCTAATGCTTACATGCTACAGATGCCCCTAAGGAGGTGTTTCACAAGAATTCATTAGTGAGGGTGCTGGGTTAACAAGGAGGAAGAAGGAGATTGAATATTCTAGAAATACAGTATTTGTAACTACGCAAATGAAACAATGAAACCTGTTGAAATTGTTTTGGGAAAAGAAGGGGAGCCAAGGATGGGGTTAGAGGGGGTGGGGATGGACGGAAGTACCTGGTAAACGTTTGGAAAAGTAACAATGAAATTTTCTCCCCGGTATACCTAATGTAAACTAATAAGAAAATAAATAAAAGAAAGATAAGCCAAAAAATAGAAAATACAATCTCTTGCTCTGAAGGAAAAAGACCAGAATGTATACTAGGCTCCCAGATACTGGGGACATGTCCCCAATCTTGCTGGGTCAGGACCCGTTGATTCAGGAAATTACTTTTACAAATAGATCAGAGTTAACAGAGCTTCCACTCAGGCTTACCTCTTCAACAACAACAATAAAAACAGAAGAAACACTTCCTGGCTTTCTATTTAAGGAGAGTATCTCAATTTCCATGAAAACAGGGCACCATGATGTTCGATGAAATAATGAAGGACCAATCAAAGCAATTACTGGATATTCCTTGCAATCACCAAACGAAATTTCTAACTCCCCAAAGCAAACCTAACCAAAGAATAAAGAAGTTTAGATACACTCAGCATCGACGAGAAGTCACTATGGAAAACCAATGGGGTTAATGCTGTTTAACATGAGATAGGACAATAATTGCAAAGTTCTTCCCCTGCCCAGGGGAAGAGCTTGGGTCTTCTGCCTACAGGGACAAAATATAAGACTGAATGGGCCATATAAATGAGATAATGGTCATTCTGAGCCAGAACAAGAAAAGACAAACAAGATACCCAGAGAGCAAAATGTAAGTAGGCTCTGACTTGCAGGGTTGAGCCACTGCCAGCCCTGAGGTTCTTACATTCGGTTTACAATTACAAATACAATCTTATTGCTTGTAAAAACACAGCATGAAGCAAGTCCATCTGGAAAACGACGATTAGAAATAACAGGGGCCAGGCGCCAGTGGCTCAGACCTGTAATCCTAGCTACTCAGGAGATGAGATCTGAGGATCACTGTTTAAAGCCAGCCTGGGCAGGGAACTCTCCAATTAACAACCAGAAAAGCAGAAGTGGCTCTGTGGCTCAAGTAGTAGAGCACTAGCCTTGAGCTGAAGAGCTCAGAGACAGCACCCAGGGCCAGAGTTCAAAACCCATGACTGACAAAAAAAATTCACATAGTACATTAAAAACAATAGCAACAAAGATGAAACCTCGTGTATCCCTATCTTGGGGTTCATTTTGCTTAGCACTATCTTATATAGTCATATGTTCATAGCTTTTGACCTTTTCTACTTGTCTGGTAAGATTATCCTAGACACCCCATTAGTTAAGGCATCCTTTCTTTTTTTTTTTAATTTTTTTAATATTATTTTATTTTATTTGAGAACATACTGTACAGAGGGGCTACAATTACATGGGCAGGATAATGCATACATTTCTTACCAAGCATTGCAGCCTCCTCCTTTGTTTACCCTTCACCTCCCTTCCCAGCCTCCCCCCTCCCCCCACCCAATTATACCCCCCTCCCCCCCACCGACATTGTAAAGCTGGTTTTGACATGACATTTTGTACTTCTCATTGTTGCAACAGGTCCACCTGAATCCTTAAACGACTTGTTTGCCCCCATCTCCTCCACATGTTATACTGACATCAAATATAGTGAAAGCGGGGGTTACACTGTGGGGGAGGGACATACAAAGCAACAAAGAGATAATCTTATAAATGCGTTAGAAACATATGCATGAAAGAAACGAAAACATTAAAATACATATTTAAGGGTTCATTTTCCTAACATCACATTATCTGACCTTTTCTGCTTGACTCATACCTATACTAGATATTGCAAATAAGGGAAACCATGGGACCTATGCTTCTTTGGGCCTGGCTTACTTCACTTAATATAATTTTTTCCAAGCCTTTCCATTTCCTAACAAATGGGGAAATGTCATTCTTTCTGATGGAGGCATAGAATTCCATTGTGTATATATACCACATTTTCTTGATCCATTCATCTACTGAGGGGCATCTGGGTTGGTTCCATATCTTAGCTATGGTAAATAATGCTGCAATAAACATAGTTGTGCTGGTAGCTTTAGTGTGGTCTTGTTTGTAAACATTTGGGTAAATGCCCAAAAGTGGGATTGCTGGATCATAGGGGAGATCTATGTGAAGTCTTTTGAGGAACCTCCATACTGCTTTCCAAAGTGGTTGAACAAGTTTACATTCCCACCAACAATGAAGTAAGGTTCCTTTCTGTCCACATCCCCTCCAGCATCTGTTGTTGTTAGAGTTCTTGATTTTTGCTGTTCTAACTGGAGTGAGGTGATATCTCAATGTTGTTTTGATTTGCATTTCTTTTATGGCTAGGGATGTTGAACATTTCTTCATGTGTCTATTGGACATCCTTCTTTCTTCTTCAGAGAAGCTTCTCTTTAAGTCTTAAGGCATCCTTTCTTAAAGAAAGTCAAATGTCTTCCTTTAAGTCGCACAAACCAAAGGGCATCCTAGGCTGACTGCCTTAAGCCTGGTCCAGACACTGTGGGAGGAAGCATGGAACCACCCTGATTGCCTAGACCCTTGCAAGACTCATTGCTAGCAGCAGGAATATTATCTTCTTTCCTATGTTCTCCCCTCATGGTCTAACCCCTGTTTTCACTATATTTAATTCTGGTACCCAGCATCTTATATATACATTTGGAAGGGAAATAACAAAATGCTGAAACAAGGATACAGGTTGACCCATTGTAACAATGAGATATACAAGACACTATGTTAAAAACGAACTTTACAACTTGGGGGTAGGGGAAGGAGGGAGGAGTTGGGGAGGTGGGGAGGGAAGGGATGGTTAGGGAAAAACAAAGGAGGGGGTAACAATGCTTGAGAGGAAATGTACTCATTACCTTACTCATGTAACTGTAACCCCACTGTATAGTATCTTTACAATAAAAAATATACATTTAAAAAAAAACAAAAAAGAATCTATAGCTAAGTGAAAAAGAAATAACAGGGGTGAGGGATAAGGGGTCTTTGGGGCCAAAGATTCCAAGCCAACTATAAGGGTATGGGACAAAGTCATAAACAGAAAAAAAAAACCTATGTGTGTGCAACTGAGCACAAGAATAATATAAAAGTAAAAGCAAATGTCTGTGGAGTATCTGCTGTGTGCCAGCTGCTCTCAATGCATAAGTTTATTTATTCTTCAAAACAACCTTTGGAGATAGGTAATGCTATTAATCTTGTTACTATTACTGCAGAGATAAGAAAACTGAAACAAATTTAAAATGCCCCACATCTGATAAGAGAACTAGCACCCGGCACCTTTGGCTTGTGCTACATACTGAGATGTGTTTTCAAATCAATAGTCTCACACACAGATGTCATTTTCCAGGAAAACAGAAAGCGATAAAATAATCAATCATAACAGCGTATTCCTAGCAAAAAAACTACTTCAAACACAACCCTTTGCGCATTGCACCCAGATACCTTCTTCTCTTGCCTGTAATTCACAGCCTCATGACAATTTGGAGAGGTTCCCAGGAGCATACATTGTTATCCTCTTAGGAGGATAAGGAAATGGAAGTACTATAATGTGGCTTCTGTAAGAGCAGAGAAAGAATGGAAGCCTAGCTCTCTGAAAGCAAGCAAATCACTGGTCATCCTAGAAAGGCTTTCATAAACCCATCACCCCACTTGTTAGGAAATGGAAAGACATTGAAAAAATTATATTAAGTGAAGTAAGCCAGGCCCAAAGAAACATAGGTCCCATGGTTTCCCTTATTTGCAATAACTAGTATATGTCTAGGACAAGCAGAAAAGATCAAAAGGTATGTGCATATGACCTTGTAAGATGATGTTAAGTGAAATGAACCCCAAGACAGGGACATAGTGGTTTTTTCTTTCTTGCTATTGTTTTTAACATACTTATAATGTATTATGTGATTTCTTGTTTCTTTTGTATGTTCTTCCCCCATGGTATAACTCCTGCTTTCACTGTATTTGATTCTGGTGCACTGCATCTTGTATATACACTTTTCTAATTTGGGGAGAAGAAGGGAAAATACAAAATGCTTAAATAGGGATACAGATTGACCCATTGTAACAATGAGATATACAAGACACTATGTTGAAAATGAACTTTACAACTTGTGGGAGTGGGGAGGGAGAAGTTGGGGAGGTGGGGAGGGAAGGGATGGTAGGGGAAAAACAAAGGAAGAGGTAACAATGCTCAATGGGAACTGAACCTTACTCATGTAACTGTAACCCCTCTGTACAGTATTTTTACAATAAATGACTTATTTAAAGATAGATAGATAGATAGATAGGCCAAGCGACTGACCTCCACATGCCTGTGAAGCTGAACATAGTGCTCACGCAGCGAGGGAGAGGAGGTGGCTTGATTCCATCCAGACGCATGAGCAGAGCTGGGATGCCAAAGAGGACTAGGTACTTCACGTAGAAGAAGAGCACTTGAGCCAGTGCCAGTCCTCCTGAAAGGCAAAGGAACCCATCAGACACACAAACAAGAGGACGCTCCGTCTTCAACAGCCCAGAAGCCCTTGTTCCAATCCTCAAACCTCTCTCCCATTTGCTGGTAATTTTCTCTTTTTTTTGGAATGTGAGCCTTTCTAAGGAATTCCACCATTTTAGTTCTCCCTTGAATCTACCATGTTTTAGTTAATATGCTTATGTGTTAACTAAAAATATCCCATGTCTACTTCTTTCTTTCTTAATTAATTCTAGATTCCACATATGAGAGAAAGCATACTTCCTCTATCACTGGGCCTGACTTACTTCACTTAACATGATTTTTTTTCCATTTCTTTGCAAATGATGCTTCTATTTTTGACACTAAATATTGCTCAGTTGTCATGTCTGAAACGCAAATATTAAAATCAAAAAAGGCTGAGTCTACAGGCTTGTGAGTCATTTGTCCAGAATTTTCATCTTTGTATTAAATGATACATGAGCTGGGCTAAAAGAAATTATTTTCTTTAAGAGTTTAATGCATACTCTATGGCTAAATCTAATTGAAGGTAATGAAGAGATCTTTTACTCCAATATAGATGGAGAATATAAGAAAGCACACATATGCAAAATATCCTACCAACGCTCTATATATGTGTTACTGAATATTTCCTTTATATTATCTCTAAGTAGTTGTACACAGGAGTTGCCATTTACGAAGCAGTTTACAAACAATGCATCTTGATTGCTGTCACACATCCCTCCTGCCATCCCTTCCTTACATCCTTAATTTTGTAGGATATGCAATGAATTCTTGACTGCATTCTCCCCCCACCTCTCCATTCATCTAACCCTCTCCCCTTGAAATACAGAAGGTTGAAATTGATTTTTCCTTGAAATTGTAATAACTGCTCCACAAACATAGAGGAAAAATTACCTGATTTTTGTGCCAACACTGGAGCTTGAACTAAAGGCCTGGGTACTGTCCCTTATCTTTGGCACTCTACTAGTTGAGCCACACCTCCACTTCAGGCTTTTGGTCAATTAATTACAAGATAAGAGTCTCACAGACTTTGATACCTCATATGGTTTTGAACCACAATCCTCAGATCTCAGGCTCCTAAATAGCTAAAATTACAGTCGTGAGCCACCAGCACCCAGCTTGCACAATAATACTTAAATTGTAAATTTTCTATGTTACTCTTTCTCCCTTGGGTTGGCATCTGAGGGATTAACTGCTATACTGCTTTGCTACTGATTGTCATCATCCCAGGAAAGATACACATCTCATTCTTCTTTCCCCCTCGACCTAAACAGCGCCTCTCTTTGTAAGATTTAGTCTAAGGTTGCAAAGTTGACCCTACAAATTTTGCTACAGCCTCTCAGGCATACAACTGACAAGAAAATAGCATCAGAATATAAATGACTCTACCCTGATTGAAAGTTATTTGATATAAATAAACTGAGCAAGCTCTTGTCAGGTTCAAAAATACAAAATCTGATTATGAGGGACAAAGGGTGAACAAATGCAACAGAGTACAATGATGAAAATAAACTATACAACTTTTGAGTGGGGATGGGAGGGAAAAACTGGGGGAGAGAAAAAGAATTAAGCGCTCTGTATATCACCTTTATAATAACAATTAATAAAAGTTAAAAACAAGTTTAAAAATCTGATTATACTTCATTACTTTAAAAATTGCTAGCCGGGCACTGGTGGCTCACGCCTGTAATCCTAACTACTCAGGAGGCTGAGATCTGAGGATTGCAATTCAAAGCCAGCCGGGGCAGGAAAGTCCGTGAGACTCTGATCTCCAATTAATGACCAGAAAACCAGAAGTGGTGCTGTGGCTCAAGTGGTAGAGCACTTGCCTTGAGCTGAAGAGCTAAGGGACAGTGCCCAGGCCCAGAGTTCAAAACCCATGACTGACAAAAAAAAAATTTTTTTTGCTGAGTTTTTATCTAAAATATTATCTCTCAAGCAGAAAGAATTACACTCAAGCCTACCTATCCTAGCCCCTTTCCCTCCCCAAATCCACACATAGGTTCACATACTTGACATTCATTCATTCAACAAGCATGCACTAAACTGAGATAACTAGCTATAGTCTAGCAAATAGACTTGACAGCAAGAGACAGGGTGACATTGACCAAAAAGAAATGTACTTGACTTATGTAATTGTAACCCCTTTGTACATCACCTTTATAAAAACAATTAAAAAGTTATGTAAAAAATAAAGAAATAGGGGCTGGGAAGGCAGCTCAGTGGTAGAGCGCTTGCCTTGCATGCATAAGGCCCTAGGTTTGATTCCTCAGCACCACATACGCAGAAAAAGCTGGAAGTGGTGTTATGGTTCAAGTAATAGAGTGATAGCCTTGAGCTGAAGAGCTGAGGGACAGCACCCAGACCCAGACTTCAGGCCCCACAACTGACTAAATAAATAAGTAAATAAATAAAAATAAAAATAAAGAAATAGACTTGAGCTCAGATCAAATGGGACACCATGTACCCTCAGGGCTTCTGATCAATTCCATTCTGGTTTCATTTATTCTATTCTTTTGCCATGTAGTTTGTTAATTCAGCCTTTGTGTCCAGCTCCTCCTTTTCTTAGCAAAATCTTATTTACCCTTCAGATTCCAGTTCAAATGTGGCCTTGTCTTATTCATTCAATATTTTTATCGAACATGGCCCCTTCCCATAGAACATTAGAGTGAAAAGAGAAGGAAAATCTAAGTGGGATTAACCCTCACACCATGGGAACAAGAAACAACATGAACACAGATTCTCAGACATTTACCAATTACGCATTCTGTAGTTTCACAGGCATGGCTCTAGGTGCTTAGCATACATTCATAGATACTGGTGCTGTCATGCGGATTGCATCTAGCAAAAGTCACTTTTCCTTTTCCAGTCCTCTATCTCAGTTGGCTGTGTCTGAATAATTGTCAGAGTTAAGGAAACTCAGAAATGTTGGGATGGGCAGGCCACTAGTGGCTTACACTTGTAATCTTAGCTGCCCAAGAAGCTGAGATCTGAACAATCACGGCTTGAAGCCAGCTCTTGCAGAAAATCCACAAGACACTATCTCAATTAGCCTGGAAAATGGTGGCCTGGAGGTATGGTTCAAATGGTACAGTGCCAGCTCCAAGCAAGAAAGCCAGGTACTGGCAACAAAATTAATTAATTAATTAATTAAAGTACTGAATGTCAAATACTAGTGTATTTTAAAACAGGAGTTAGGGCAGACTTCCCTAAGATGAAAATATTTCAGCAAAAGCTTGAAGGAACAAAAATGTTAGCTGTGCAATCACCTGCTGCCTCTTAAAATTGAATACAATTTATTCTTTAGGACCTGTTCCATGGCTTTTACTTCCGATGATGGTTCTACACATGTATGGTTATCCTACTAGACCAAGAGCCCTGAAGATTGTTGGGGAGTTATTTCTTATATCTTTGGAGTCCTCAGAAGCTAACATCTGACATGTAGCTGATGCCTGATCAATGCTTACTTGAAAAGAAACTGAATGAGCAACAGTATGGAGATCCAGTATCACAGTGCCTCTGGAAATGCAGTAATGGTCTATTGTCGGCTTAGAGAATCCAATCACTAATGAAACTCAGGCTACCAAATAAGAGTCTTCTGTGGGTTTGGAACTTTGTATTCCAAGGGGGGTAAGGAGGAGTCAAGAGAAATAGCATTTGCTATTGCCTTGAAGTTACTAAATACAGGTTGAACTCAGTCAACCCATAAACCACCTCCAATTCTTAGTTCTTCAAACTCAACTTGTCCAAAACAGAATATAGCTTGCTCCTTCCAAAACTAGAAACAGAACAGATTTTCATGACAGAAAGAGATGAATGTTAAGTTCTATAGAGTCCTAGGAAGATAAGGAAGGGGGGAAAAGGCCTTAACTGAACTTTCTGGAGCTCAGTCCTTCCCAGATAAACATACCTAGGTGCTCAGTCTACCCACCCATGAACTCTCATTCTCTCTCACACACGCTTGCTCTCACTCTCTCTTTGTGTGTGTATATATGAATATGAAATTGTATAAGACATTCCTTTGATATATTAGACAAGAGAAGAGCTAAGTAATCCAATATAACACTGCAATATAACAAAAAAAATCACCACTTCAACACAAGGCAAGATTTAAATGCAACCTACACAAGAGCATGTGTCATATAAAACAGAGTGAGATTGCTCCTGTCCTACCATATTGAAATACTGGTGGGCCCAATAGTTTTTATCAAAATGAATCATTTCAAAAAAAATAAGCAAAAGACAAACTTGCCTTGGTAACCATATATCCAAATCAAACTGAACTACTTAAATGATTTGATTTGTTTCCCACTCATAAACCTTCATTTCATTCACACTGGAGTAGTAAATTTTCTATATTTATCTACCTTGCTTAATAATTCAAAGGAAAAACTCAAAACAATTAGGAAGGGAACACAGATGAATGAACACCATATTAATCTGTTTTTAGAACTTCCAAAGTTTGAAAAGTATTTGCAAGTTTGTAATTCTAGGTAGGGACACATTATCTGAAGAAAAACCCTAATGGCAAACCTCTGAAGAACAGGTTCAGCAAAAAGCGAGTGCTTTGTGAATTGACAGGCCATCCTTGCACAGAGACCACGCTAAGTTCCTCCACTGCACTCTCATTTAGTTACATGTGCTACAAAAAACCATTTGTCTCTCTTTTAATATTATCCCATTACAGTTTTAATTGACATAAAGCAGCTGGAGATTGGCTTCTATATGACTTATCATTTTCTTCTCAGCTTTGATTCTCGGATAAGTGGCTAGAGATTTCCACTGAGAGGTGAAGAGGTGGGAAAGAAAAAGCCAGCCCCAATCCAATTTTCCTCCCCTGACTTTCCATACGCACTGGATTCCTTGATAATTTATACCCTTTGCTGCCTCTTGGCCTACGCTCATTCCTCTACTTACAGCCTCCCACCCCATGTCCTCTGTTTTGTCAGTTTAAACTCTACCTTTGGTTAAGGCCCCATCTAAATCCATCATTTCATTATGTCAATTCAAGAGAGTGACGATGGTGTAGAGAGGAAGATGAAAATGCAATCAGGGGAGTTACCCCAAGGGGGATCCAACAGCATCCGTGATCTTTTCATTCTTAAACTACATAAGAGATATATTTCCGTTGTATTTTCTTTACAACTTTTTTGTATGTATACTCTCCGTTGTCTGGACAAGTTCAACAGCAATCTAGTTTTAGAGCATATTGAGACTAGCTACTGATTAAGACTACCTCCAGCCAGGTGAGGTAGTGCAGTCTCAGCACCATGGAAGCTGAAGCAGGAGGATCACCAGTTCAAGGCTAGCGTGGGTTACATAATGAGATTGTCTCAAAAACAAAGAAACAACAACAAAAAAAGTTTCGATATGCCAAGCAGTATGCAACAGCACATTAAATTCTCAAAACTAACTCTCTATGGTAAGTACTATAACTACCCCCTGGTTTGCAGGTAGAAACTTGAATACACAAAGGTGTCAAAAGTCATCCAAGATCACACACTAATGAGTCTCAGAGCTGCAATGTGAACTTGGGTGTACCGCCTCTAAGTCACCTCATTTACTATAGCCACACCAACTCCCAGAGCAGACATGGAACTGAGCCAGTGTGAGTCAGGCCAGATGACAGGGCAGCCAGGGAGCTCTTAGACAAAGCTAACAGGGCTACTTCATGCAGAAAAAGAAAGCACAGCCAGGCACCAGTGTCGCATGCCTGTAATCCTAGCTACTTGCGATGTGGAGAGGGAAGGACTGCAGATGGAAGACAGCCTGGGCAAAAAGTTTGCAAGATCCCATCTTAACCAATAAAATCTAGGCATGGTGGTGCCACCTGTCACCCCAGGAAAGCAGGAAGTACCAGTAGAATGGTCATAGTACAGGCTGACATGGGCATAAATGCATATTTGAAAAATAACAAAGGCAAAAAGGGTTAAGGGTGTAAGTAGTAGAGTACCTGCCTACTAAGCATAAGGCCCTGAGTTCAAACTCCAGTGCCATCAAAGAAGGAAAGAGGAAAGGAGAGAGAGAGAGGAGAAGGGAGGAAGAGAGAGAAAGGAAGGAAAGAAGGAGGGAGAGAGAGAGGACAGGAGGGGAGAGAAGGAAGGAAGACCTATTTTATGTATCTAAGAAATCATCTACAGGGCTGGGAAGGTGGCTCAGTGGTAGAGCTCTTGCCTTGCATGCATGAGGCCCTGGGTTCAATTCCTCAGCACCACATAAGCAAAAAGAAAAAAAGCCGGAAGTGGCGCTGTGGCTCAAGTGGTTAGAGCGCTAGCCTTGAGCTGAAGAGTTGTGGGACAGCGCCCAGGCCCAGAGTTCAGGCCCCACAACTGGACCAAAAAAAAAAAAAAAGAAATCATCTACATATCAAGTAATGGGTTAGAGAGGAAGCGACCATCAGAGTATCCTGAGAGAGACACTGGGAGGAGAAGAAGAGCCAGCAGGGAATAGCTGGTGCTTGCTACATAACCGTGGTACATTCTATACTCTTTACAGCGCCATGTCAAGCAGGCCACTCCTCCATTCTGCAAGCTGTGGGCACTGTTCGTGAAATTATCCTCATGCCACATGGAATATCTGTGATTGAAGAGCTAGGCTCCACAGTAGTAAATCCCAGAGTCGCTTTGGGTTCATACTACATTCATTTTAAATAACCTCAGGAACAGGAGCGAATTTATAAAAATTAATTGGCTTTCACCCTGTCTGAACAAGGCTTAGGATGTTTCACTTCTCAAAAGGATGGGGAAGAAAGGAGTCCTGTGCTGTCTGACATGGGTGTGTGCCCCTACTTTACAAAACAATGATCAGCTGCCAAATGTCCCTCCCCTTTCCCCTCTAGGGGATGTTGTCAGGTAAGGAAAAGCAAATGGTTGTCTTCATTAACATCTCATTACCAATTAGATAGGTGCACCAACATTATCTCGATAACAGCTAGTGTCGAATTACTGAGCCGGAAACCCCTCTGTCTACTTTACACTTAGGATATGGATTTCTAAACCTCAACCAGTGAACAGGCTGGACTTTCAAAGAGACTCAAATGAACATTCCACAAAGCTTTTGTTTTACCTCTATCAGGGAAGATATAACTTGCCAGCCTCATACCTCCTCTCAGGTGCGTGCGTGCGTGCGTGCGTGTGTGTGTGCGTGTGCATACATGCACCAGTACTGGGGCTCAAACTCAGGACCTTATGCCCTCACTTGGCTTTTTACTCAAGCATGGTGCTCTATCACTTAAGCCACACTTTCAGCTTTTTGCCAGTTAATTGTAGGTAAGAAACTCAAAGACTTTCCTACCTGGGCTAGCTTCACACTGTGATCCTCAGATCTCAGCCTCCTAAAGTCACTAGAATTACAAGTATGACCCACCAGCGCTGGCTCCTCACTCACTCTTAACCCCTTGCCAAAGTTCTCTTTTGTCCTCATTATCTTACAGACCTGGTTTTACCAGGGGTTGACTGCGGAGAAATGCCATTCAATAATGAACTCAAGGAATGTGATCTTTTTGAACTCTTATAGAGAGAAACTGTTAAGTCATCGCCTTTGCTCCCTTAATCCCTTGTGAAATCAGAGTCTGATTCCAGTCTGCTGTGTTTTGCCTTCTTATGGAGTTCAGAAGAAAATCGGAGTTCTTATCCTTTAGTGATACTGCTGAAATATTTATGGATAACAATAAGAGGTCTAGCATTAGCTTCAAAACAATTCAGGAGAGAATACAGATGAAAGACAATTGGCCATGAGTTGATCATTGCTGCACCCGGGGGGAATAAAAGCCTAAGGTGAATTCTAATTCTTTCAGTTTTCTAAAAGGCAATTTTTTAAATGACTTTCCTAGATAAAATCCATGTAAAGCACGAAGGTGTGAAACAGCCCAGTACAGTGGAAGACATGGGTAGGCAGACACAGGAGCCTGGCCAGGGTAACAAGAAAGAAAGACAGGATCCAGCTGGGCACCGGTGGCTCACACCTGTAATCCTAGATACTCAGGAGGCTGAGATCTAAGTGGTTCAAAGCCAGCCCAGGCAGGAAAGTCTGTGAGACTCTTATCTCCAATTAAACACCAGAAAACTGGAAATGGTGCTGTGGCTCAAGTTGGTAGAGCACTAGCCTTGAGCTGAAGAGCTCAGGGACAGTGCCCAAACCCAGAGTTCAAGCCTCACAACTGACAAAAAACAAAAAAAGGAAGGAAGGAAGGAAGGAAGGAAGGAAGGAAGGAAGGAAGGAAGGAAGGAAGGAAGGAAGGAAGGAAGGAAGGCAGGAAGGGAGGAAGGGAGGAAGGGAGGAAGGGAGGAAGGAAGGCAGGAAGGCAGGAAGGCAGGAAGGCAGGAAGGCAGGAAGGGAGGAAGGGAGGAAGGAAGGAAGGAAGGAAGGAAGGAAGGAAGGAAGGAAGGAAGGAAGGAAGGAAGGATCAGTCATGCAAAGAAGCAAGACTTTACAGAAGTCAAACAGGTGATGAGATTGTGTGTGTGTGTGTGTGTGTATGTGTGTGTTTTAGCAAGATTAGATGATAAGAAATTTGAGATGTGGGGCTGGGAAGGTAGCTCAGTGGTAGAGTACATGCCTTGCAAGCATGAGGCCCTGGGTTCGATTCCTCAGCACCACATAAACAGAAAAAGCCGGAAGTGGTGCTGTGGCTCCAGTGTTAGAGTGCTAGCCTTGAGCTGAAGAGCTTAGGGACAGCGCCCAGACCCAGCATTCAGGCCCCATGACTGGCAAAAAAAAAAAAAAAAAATGCAGAAATTTGAGATGTGTTTTGTTAATAAAAAGAGAAAGGCAAAAAAAGCAGATGGATATGGAAAATGAGAGCCCAGACTGAGGTACCCAGGAAGTGCAGTCCCCATTTGTAAGTTGTTTGAGTAGTCCCCCAAACCTTTAGCAAAGTCCTCTTTCATGACTAGTACCAGGGGCTTAGGTTTGTCATCCTAGCTTCACAGGAAGCTAGTTCAAAGCCAGCCCAGGCAGAAAAGTCCATGAGACTCTGATCCCAAGTTAACTACCAAAAAGCCAGAAATGGAGCTGTGTAGAGCACTGTCCTTGAACACAAAAGTTCAGGGACAGCACCCAGGCCCTGGTTTCTGCTGAGACCAGGGAACAGCATCAGTCCATTGTTCCTGCAAATTAAGGGGCTGGGAGACCCCATCTGCTCAAACAGAATGGCAATCTCATCTAAAATCTGTATCTTTTTTTTTAATGTATTCTAGCTAGATATTGGTGGCTCATACCTGTAATCCTGGCTACTCAGGAGGCTGAGATCTGATGATCTTGGTTCAAAGCCAACTCATGCAGGAAAATCCATGAGACTCATATTTCCAATTAACCACCAAAAAGCCAGAAATGAAGTTGTGTAGTCGTGAGTGAAAAAGAAGGGACAGTGCCCAGGCCCGGAGTTCAAAGTGCCAGGATCAGCACAAAAAAAAAGAAAGAATGAAAGAATGAAAGAAAGAAAGAAAGAAAGAAAGAAAGAAAGAAAGAAAGAAAGAAAGAAAGAAAGAAAGAAAGAAAGAAAGGAAAAGAAAGAAAGAGAAACCACACACAAAAAACCCCACAATGATCCCCATGTGAAAACTCTAAATTGCCCGTGAGAAGCTCAATGTTAAGCTAATGAAATTTTGTCTTATTTCAAGCTCATTTTGTTTAATGACTAGCTTTTAGTTTTTACTGCCACCTCCTGGCCCTTTCCTGTATATATATCCTGAACCACTAACACACACACACACACACACACACACACACACACACACACACACACACACACACACACACACACACACACACACACACACACACACTCTCTCACTACATTTAAAAATATCCAATCAAACCAAGTGCCAGTAGCTCATGCCTGTAATCCTAGCTACTCAGGAGGCTGAGATCTAAGGAACAAGGTTTGAAGCCAGCCTGGGCAGAAAAGTCTCTGAGACTCTATCTCCAATTAAACACTGAAAAAGATGGAAGCAGAGCAGTGGTTCAAATGGTAGAGTGCTAGCCTCAAAGACAAGAGTCCAGGGTAAGTGCTCAGACCCTGAGTTCAATCCCCAACTGGAAAATAAATACTCCAATCAGGAAAGCATTGAACTAAACTACGATCACCCCACGATCGCAAAGCTATGCTAATTCTACAGGAGCCACTAATCAAGGCTATTAGCCTTTCAGAAAAATCCCCTCAAGCCACCTCAGCCAAGCCCTTGCTGGTCCTCAGTTTTATAGATCAGGAACTTGATTCATCAGCACCCCAAGGAAAGATCTGTGTGGGCAGGTGTACATCAGTCTAGCTCATGGACAGAGATCAATAATACCAGAATGCTAACTAACCACTTTAGAATGAAAATTATTGCCTCCAAGGCAACTAGAATCTATAGTCCATAATATTTGCAACAGAGCTGACTCCAACGTGGCTGGAAACAGAAAGGAGAGTAATGAGCAGAGCAGCATATGGCATTGATGGTTTTTGTTTGAAGTTCTATAAAAAGGGAAGTGAGTTGTTAGCATAATAGAAGCCCCGGTCTTGATTTTCTTTAAGTTATTCCCATGATTTTGAGTGAGACAGAGCACCTAATAAAAATAAAATGCTGGAAGGAAATAGTTGATACAACACATGACTCAAGACTAATTACATTTTCATATAATCAAATTTGATTGCATGAAGTGAGTTCTGCCCCATTATTACAAAGCTATAACTTCAATAAGAACTGTTAACACACCTTAACTAATCATTTTCCCTGGAGAATGTTAGCTCAAAGGAAATCACATAGTATTCGTGGGAACATCACTGAGGAGAATGCCATAGGAGATGGGATTATTGGAAAGCTAAGTGTAATTGTAAACGCTACAAATTAACTCAAATTACTTATCTTAGGGGCCTGTTGACAGGAATGACTCTATTTCCTTGTCCTAAGTATGCACGATAAGATTAAGAGTAGAACAAGGTAGTCTTAATATTAACATCCTGCTCTGGCTTCGGAAGTGTGTGTGCAGAAGTGTTTGCTGCCTGGGGAACACTGCCAGGCACTGTCTCAATGGTGTTTCTCTTAGTCGTCACTCACTTGACGATGAACATCTGGCCACTGGATTCCAGAAGGCACTAACTTTCCTTATTTCCAAATGTCTATCCTACAAGAGAGTGCGGCCCAGGGCAAAGTCATGCCACAAAGAAATCACCTCAAACAATGAGAGAAAACCTTGTCCCAACATTAGTCACCTCGCCATTATCTCTTCCATCCCTGACAAAAGCTTCAAGTAGACAGATGGCACCACATTTGGGACAAAACAATATGTTCTTGGCTTCTTGTAAGTCTGCTCATTGAGTATCTACACAGCATGCAAACCAATCTAGACATATATACTCAGAGAAGGCATCCATGCATACACACACTCATCGACAAACACTATCCATGAGAAAGCAAAAGGCCATCACATTGTGGATGAGTTAGCTCTGGGGTAAACAATGGGCAAGAAGGAATATAATCAGGAATGAAGATTTAGAAAAATGTCATATAAAGACAGGGTGTTTGGCTGGGGAAGTGGCTCAGTGGTAGAGCACTTGCCTCGCATGCATGAGGCCTTGGATTCGATTCCTCAGCACCACTTAAGCAGAAAAAGCTGGAAGTGGCGCTGTGGCTCAAGTGGTAAGAGTGCTAGCCTTGAACTGAAGAGCGCAGGGACAGCACCCAGGCCCAGAGTTCAAGCCCCATGACCTACAACAACAACAACAACAACAACAAGTCTCACCAACCTCCCTGCCTGGCTTAGCTTTGAACCATGGTCCTCAGATCTCAGTTACCTGAGTAGCTAGGATTACAGGTGTGAGCCATCAGTACCCAGCTGTGGTTTACTTTAATGAGCAAGAAATGCCTCCCCTGGCAATGTTGTATTATTTAACTAAGGGTAAGTAGCAATGTTGGATTACTTGACTAAAGGTAAGGAATGACTTGACTACGGGTAAGTTTGCAAAGGACACAGCTGACCATTGGTTTATTTTCCTTCAGTCTACAGAATTTTCTAAGAGAACGTACAGTCATTTATATTCATAGTTACAAATACAAGTCATTTTTAATTTTCTACAGTGGTATCAAATATATTAACCCCATATCTATTGGTAAGTGTCTGTTTCTTAGCAGATGGAAATCCATGCCCTGTAAATCTGTCTCATTCTTCATTGAAATATTCGTGGGCCAGATAATTGTATTTAGTGTGGCTGACCCTGCCACCTGCCTGTACATATGCATTTGCTTCCTGACTACCAGAGTCTTGATTTGGTTCATGGAACCATGCGCCCTCTTAAACATACTACATTTCCAAGAATTCTTTGAATTTAAGAGTACAAAGACAGACCCAGGAAGAATGTAACCAGTGTAACCAATGTAACCAGTGGATTAAGCCTTCAATTCTAGCTCCTTGGGATGCTGAGATCAGGGGATTGCTGTTCAAGGTCCGATCAAACAGAAGTTCACAAGACTCCACTGCCACCAACAGTGGTATGATGGAGGGCCCCTATCATCCCAAGTTTTATGTGAAGCATAATGGCTGAACACAATAGCATATGCCCATCATCTGAGCAATAAGAGGAAGCACAAATAGGAGGACCATAGTCCAGGTTAGCCTGGGCATAAGCAAGACTCTATGCTGATAATAACCAACACAGGGAATGCAGGTATGGCTCAAGTGGTAGAGTGCTAGC